>NC_141758.1:106270683-106485683 GCF_982258835.1 Parasteatoda tepidariorum
CCTTCGATGCAATTTGTGAGATGGGATTTAATGAAATTGGAGTAACATTAGATCCGAATCCTATGTGTGATTTTTTTTTTTCTGAATAGAGAAAGTAGTCATAAATTATGGAATATTATACTTTCATGAAAGTGCCTAAAACTTCTAGAAAACCAATACATTTATTTAAAATTAATGATTTTTAAAATGACTCCTTTAAATGTCATTGAGCTCTTATTTTAAAACAAGATGATTCTAATGATGTCAAAGAATGAAGAAGAATTCTTTTTGAAATGAAATCACACACACAATTGATATTAGCTTATTTCAGAGGATCCAAGATAGCCTGTCTTACAGGGCGCTGGACTCACGGTCGTAAGGGCGGGAGTTCAAATCCAGTCCGCCGAAGTGTAGTAAATATTAATTGATGCACTCTAAATCTGTCGAGTCACAAAGTCCTCCATGCTCCCATAATAAATTATACCTCTGGGTGTACTGAATTGGAGATGGATCGTTCTATGGTTCAGGATAAAATTTCTGATGAATGAATGGATACGCCCTGTAAACGAACCGACGTATAGGTGTGGCCATAGATGGCGCCACTGAAAAACAAGAATAGTCGCACCCCTTGCCTTAGTGGCTTAACCGCTTTCCCGACTATCCTGAGTTATCTCGGGTATGTATATATTGCAAGCATTTATCATCCCGAAAAAACACGGGCTTAGCAGAATTTTAGAGTACATTTTGTTTTCTCACGTATTTACTCGGTTGGAAGCAAAAAACATTATCGATTGGAAGTTTGCCAAGTTTTTATTTGAGAGTTTTGCTGTTGGACTGTGGGACTGCACACGTGTTTTCTGTGATTGTATATATGATGGTTGCTGAATTTACATAGCAATAAGAGTTTTAAAAAATGGCGTATTCCTTCACTGACGTTTGAAAAGTATCACTTTTTGTTGTCCCTTGTTTTAAGAACTATCCTACGAAGACTCATATTTAACTTTTTTCCTTTTCCCCTTGATTACTCGGGATAGTAAACTGATGGTAAATTAAATGTTTCTTACGCATAAAAAAATTAAAATATCAACCTGAAACTTATGCATTATGTTTTGTTTTAGTTCCTTGTATTTATAAAAAAAAAATTCATTGATTTTTTGCATTTTCTTTTCTCAAAATACTGGGAAGTGGTCAATACGATAGCAACAACAAGTATAGCAGCCTATACTATACTGCTATACTATAGCAACATATTTAGTTACTATATAAGTTACATATATTGTTACAATATACAACATATATAGTTGAGATACTATAGCAACATATATAGTTACTCTTCACTTTACTTTAAAACAAAGTATCTAATATAAATTTGTCTACTCTTCAAACTTACATCTTTCTGCTCTATGCACTCTTATATGTTTCTATTTCTGTACTGTATCAAATGAATGTAATATAAATTTTGTTTCTGTAAGTCTCAGAAATGAGATAAAATTATTTTTAAATATTTGTTTGTAACAAACTATTCGTGAACTATACCTCAATATTTTAAATAAGAAAATATCAATTTTACTATTTCATTCTTAAACTTTTTGCTTTTGAAATAGCAAAATACACTCAACTTTCATTTTATCGGTATCACAGATTTTTTTTACGTCTTGCAAGCATATAGTATTTTTAGACATAGCTCGGAGTTAAATTATGCTATAAACTTAACAGTTTCAGAAACTTATTTCCAACATAAAGTGGCTTACTAATTTATGTTGTAAATATTATATATCCATGTCTCCCCTACCCTCTGGTGTCTTTACATTCGGCATATTTTATGTCACTGAAAAACGAAATCAAATAAAATCGTACGTCCACCAACTAATTTAATTAAAGTGCTTTTTGTTACAAAGAAAAATTCTTTTAGATTTCGGAGTGAAAATTCAATTTAGGACACTAAAAAAGAGATATTCAATACGTCTGCTTTCTTTCGTTCTTATTGATCGAATTGGTCGAAATCAGTTTTGACGCCGCCAACTTTTTCTTTTATTACGCCAAACAAACAAATAGCAAAATTGTTTCAGAAGATACCCTTCCTCCAAAACACCTTATCTCTTCCTATTGATTTTTGGCGTCAGCTTTTTCGTGTTCTGTCGTTTCCAGTTCTTAAACACAACTAATATATTTTAATTAAACCGATTCCATTCGTAAATAGTGAAAGAATAATTCCCTGATCACCTTCAAAATTAACTTAGATGCTTTAACTGTCTTAGTTTTAATTGATTCCTGATTAAAGAATAATTTAAAAGCTTAATGGAAGAAAAAAAACAAAATGACTTTTTAAAAAAGTTCGAAAGTTAGAAAATGCGATGAGTATTAAAACAAAGCTCTCCGACTCGTGACGTCCAGCAGTGGACTGATGGTTCCCAGCAGATCACCGAAGTCAAGCATCACTGGCTGCGGTCAGTGCGCGGGTGGGTGACCACTTGGATTAGTCTGCGTAGGGACCGAGGGTGTGTGGTATGGGTCCTCGTTAAACTGTTCTACCGTAAAGTGCTCGACTTCGCGTGCTGGCCGCCGGGCTACCAAAGCGGGGGTGCCATCCCCTCTGCAGAGAATCAAAATTGCGATGGCATGTCTTCGGGTCATCCTCATGTATGTTTCCCAGACCGTCGACAATAGCCCATTGTGCAGCTCTAGTGCGACGTAAATGAACTACAATTCCGACCCTTGACTTCCAGACAAGGTGTGTGGAGACAGACAACTCAATGCAATTTTTTTATATTATCTTCGAAGTTGGTAAAAATGTGACTGGGATGATTTTAGAGAAATTTTACGAATAGTTTGTCTCACTAACTTCTACCAACATCGGGATTTCGAGGAAAAGTTTCTTCCCGTTAAAGGATAGCGTTGGAGATTTCATTAGAAAGTAGCTTCACGTAGGATAATTATTGATAAATAACTGAATCAAATATTTATTATAAGAAGTTTTCGGCAATGATTCTAATAATATTTTTCCATTCGATAATTTCGGAAAATAATTTATCATTCAAAAATATTGTCTGTAGTTATAAAAAAATTGGATAGACATAGAACACCTTTTCTCTTTTATGTTATATTTTACAACATACGTTAAATATCGACCCATTCTTATGTGCACGAGTTTCCTATCTATCCGACTATCATCTCCAAAGCCATTGTAATTTTGAGTCCAACCTAGAAGACAAAGGAACTACTACAGAAAGCAGAAACATATTCTAGACTCTTTGATGTATAGTTCGTTCACCAGGAGCTTGCCAAATGCAAACAGTGAATTCTTTTTCAGACGCTTACTTTGCTCTGCTATTATACCTTTCATTACTCTAGCTAATTAAATATATTTTAAATTTAAAAATTGCAGTTCTCCCAGCAAAATGACTCAAAAAGAACAAACTATTCACTCGATAGAGGGAAATATCATGAAATATATGAAACATTTAGTGTTAAAAATAAAGATTGCGAAATAAATATTTTTGTCATACGATCTCCAAATAGCAACCTTCTTCAGGTTTGTTCACATTCTTCTCCCCAAAATAGAGAAATAGTATCGTCGGATACCACGTGATGAAAGTGCCAACTCCTGGTGAACGAACTATAACTCACCCACATTACATTGAGAGAAAAACTTCCCACGGTTAACCCGACGGATTCGGTCTCATGATCCGTTTACCTTTGAGGATATTTTACGTCAGTGCAACGCTTTTGCGGCCATTTGTTTATATCCCATTCTTATGGAATTTATTTTACGGTCGAAATTTCATTTGTTAAAATATTTAATTACAATTAAATTAATATTTAATTAAATTAACTATTAATTAGTTAGATTGATTAATCATTAATTAAATTAACTATTAATTAGTTAGATTAATTAATAATTAATTAAATTAATTTGTGATCAATTAAATTAATTTAATTATAATTTAATAATAGTTTAGTTAATTAATTATTAATTAATTTAGTTATAATTTAATAATTCAATTAATTAATAATTTATATTGGAATTCGGTGATAAAAATTTTACTTGCAGTGGTGGTGAAGAAACACTCCTTTGCAGAGCTTCAATTACAATTTAATCAATGATTTCGACGAACGATAAACACTTTTAGTGAAGAGAAAATATTTGTCGTGAGCTCCATCAGAAATTTGAGTCGAATCTCAATCGTTGCCCCTCAGGGCAGCGAATAAATTAAAGATATTTCAGAAATGGTTAAACATTTTAAGCTCCCTGGTTTGTGTAGAGAGTGTAAAGTAATTGACACCAAAACAGCTGCAGATCGTTAAATCAGAGACACTTAACTAAACTCTTTAAAAGTTTTCCCTCCCACCTGGAACTATTTATAGAAACACCGATGCTTATCCACCGTTTGCGGTTTCACCCCCAATCAATTCGATCTCAGAAAACAATACAGCAGGTGGGAATTTTCCAGATATTTCAATAAAAATGGATTTAAATACCACAGTGTAATCGGACGAATAATTTAGCCTTGCGTCTTTTTTTTTATTTAACAATATCGAATACTACAGTCACGGTAGCAGGGTACCTACTTAGCCTAATTGGGACTCGGGACAAAAAATTCTTTGGGGCCCCCCTTCTGCATCAGTAATGAAGAACCATACATTGTGGAGGTATTTAAATTTTTCACCTCATTATAGATATATAACAAGAAAATTGACGAGAACCTAAAATAAGCTATAAAGTCCCTCGAATGGTTTGAGAGAAATATCGTTCAATCCATTTAATTGATTTTCTGACAATTCTATGTATTTTGTTCATCACTAAAAGTATTTAGTTCTTGGAAAAATTTGACAAAAAAATGCTATTTAAATTTAAAATTAAAAAATGCGATGCTATGTTAGGTTAACTAATTAATAATGGATAATTAGTTAATTAGGTTAACTAATTATCCATTAACTGAATTAAAGATTCATAAAACGCTCAACAATGGGATAATTGATTGCTAACTTAGTCAACTAGCTGTGAAAAATTAATATCCTTGTTGACATTGGAGCGGAATTCAGCTAAATTTTCACAATTACGATGGCTCAATGAAGACAATCAGATCAATTTTTTGTAAACATATCGCATTTTGCGCTATGTATAAATCAGGCTTCTGATTGGTCAAATTTGTCCATCGTCATTGCAAAAATTTTGCTGAATGCTGTCCTAGAAAGCCATAGATTTAAGAAATAAAATTTTTTGTGTTCATACGATAGGTAACTGAAGAAGGCAATATAAAACTGACGGAGTTTAAACTGTAGTGTTATTTTGTTTTAAAAAAATTATTAAAAAGGGAAACGTAAAATAAACTCTATATTTGATTTGGAGCCCCCCTCTGATGTGGGGGCCCTAGTCTCAGTCTAGAGCAGTGTTTCCCAAACTTCTGACTTTTGTGTACCCTTTCTGAATTTTTCGCAACACTGTGTACCACTAATAAAAAAATTAATAGATTTCTTACTATAAAAATTGCACAAAAGTTAAAAATCACAACTGGTTGTTGACATCACTAATTATTAACTGTTAACTCTGCAAAAAATAGCAAATAGAAAAGTATGTAATCGTAAATTTTCATGACTAGCTTTGTTTTTAAATAAATTTTTTTGAAAGTTTCCTTTGTTGCAAAATATTTCGCATAACAATGAGTACCCCAGCTAAACTGTTCCCGTACTCCCTTGGGTACGCGTATCACACTTTGGGAAACACTGGTCTATGGCAATGGGGGATCAAGTCTATGATTCGACCTCGTTAAACTGTTTAATCACCACCAGTAAACTTGACCAACTAGCTGTGAATACTTTCTAATCAAAATGACCTAACCAATTGAATAATATTATTTTCCTTCAGTTTTTCTTCTTTTGGTCTTTTAAACTTTTTTTTCCTATCTGTCTTGTTTTCCAATTTTAACCGTTAACCGATACATGCTCCTTTAGGGTTAAATGTTGGCGGCGCATGTGTGTGGATAACATTAAGTATTTTTCACGATATGTTTTTTTACTCCAAATCGAATAAGACCAAATTCTAGTTCGAATAGTTTTGATGATTTACAGGTTAAAAGAACAAAGTTTGTCTTAAACCTACTTCTGAAATTACAATCTACTTAAGTGACACATAAATTCCGGTGTAAACATTTTTTCCCCAAATAAATAAAACCAAATGCGAGCTAATAGTTATAACGATTACATAACGATTCTTACAGAAAGAACAAAGTTTGTCGTTAACTTAAAAACACATCTGAAATTACTATTTACATAAGTGAAGTATAGTTTACGATACTTTTTCGATTCGAATAAAACCAACATCGAACAGATAGAGTAAATATAGCTTAGAAGAAAAACGTACCAATAAGTATCTATTTGATTTTCCAAAAAAACAATAGCATTTAATTGAGTCGTGTTTGTTTCTTATTGGTTGCAGTATAAAATAATGCATGAGAAATAATCTTTTATTATTTAGATAGTAATTTCAGATGCACAAACAGGTAGAAATGATTGTACTAGTCATTCCTAAATTATTAGTCCCATCTTCTCATACTTCGTTTCGTTTGATACAAGAGAACAAAAATACATTGTAAACAATATCTCACTCGTCTTGATCGTAAATGTAAGATGCTTCAGCCTGTCTTACTTTTGCAATAAGTGGTGTCATAAAATATGTTTGCCCCTTACGAAGAGGTGGGTACTTAGTAGTTTGTCCCTATTCCGAGCTTTGGCCATTTTAAGGCATCTTGACCGTACAATGAGGATCCGATACGCAATTTTCAAGCCCTGTGAATGGGATTTTTATTCAGTAAATTGCTTTGTCCCAGTTTGAAAATGAAGCAAATTTATTTCAAGAGGGAATCTTTTCGACCAGCTGCAGCTCCATGCCAATTATTTTCTGATCCTTCCTTTTTTATTACCGTAGTTGAACAGCCGACCCAATTTTTTGGGTTAACGACTACTAATGCTCAACTCCATAGCCTTGTAACTTTGACCCCAATCCAGAAGACAAGGAAACTCTTGGATCAAGTAGTGGGAGAAATGTGACTTCGAAATTTGATATTCGAGGACTTTTTTTAAGAACTAACCCTCATTTGCGTTGCATGGTGTGGAAAACCACGAAAATCTCCCAAAGTTAGTCTAACGGCAAACGACTCTAACCCATGATTCGTGTACCACTGAGGATTTTTCACGTCATTGTGGTCGGTGCAAGCTGAATGCGGAGCAACCAGCTGAATGCGGGTGCAAGCTGAATGCGGAATCCCAGCGACCAGCCGTCGCTGGGATTCGAACCAGGCTTACCACATAGGAAGGCGCACGCTTTGTCCCCTGAGCCATCACGGCTCTGATCCCTTTATGTGCTTCGCTGAAGTAAATTTATTAACAATAAAAATTCAAGCACTCAAATTTTAACTGTTCTAGATAGCATCACAAGTGCGATTCACTCATCATATTACGGCCAATCAATAACAAGACCATGTAACTGAAGTTTAATAAAACTTTTATTAAATATCATTTTTAATATTATTTTTAAAGACATTCATTTGTCTTTTCTTTCGATACATTTTTGTCTAAGAAAGTGCCAAATTATGAAAATATTGTAATAAAAATATTTCATATTTAAAAAAAAATAACTACACAAAAATCAACCTTTTGAGAACCTTCTATAAGAAACTATATATTTTAAAATGCGAAAGATAAAACATAATTCTGTAGGACCCATGAAAATTCTTGTACCGCCGTGCATTGGGAAACTGAACAACTGAAGTGATAGATTTCAAATAAAGTTGCCTATTTGTGCTAATGCTATATCAAGGCTGAAATAAAATTTAAAAAAAAATCTTATAAAAATGTCAAATATATAGAAATTTCAATTTTGAATTTGTTGTAGATTATATTGATTTTTTTTATTGCCTGCCATTTAAATTTTTCAAAAATAACCTGACAAAAAAAAAATGCTGAGTTTGAATTAAAATAAGAAAATACGCTTTAATTGTGTTTTAACAACAAGAAAACATAAAATGCAGAATATGTTTTTGAGGGTTAGAATAGAGGAACAAATGTTACATATAAATGCTGCCACTTTTCCCATATAAAAAAGAAAAGTATTGATTAATAATAAAAAAAAGTAAGTTTCGACTTTTTCAACTGCAGTTTCCGGCTATAAAAGGGAAAGTTATATGAAAGGAGAAATTTATTTGAATTGTTAGAAAAAAGAAAATGAGAAAAAAAAGCTTTTCAAATATTGAACATTTGCGAACGTATGCCGAAACTATTCTTTTAAGGGGATATAAGTGAATTAACAGAAAAAATAACACTCTATGTACCAAGTAGATATGCATTTTTATATTTACTAAAAGTATATAAGTATGTAAAACATAAAAGTAAAATTATGTATACTCGGTCTTCTATTTAACGAACTTCCATTTTGCGATTTTTCTATTTTGCGATTTTTTTTTCGAAGAACCAAGAACATTTTGGAAATTTCTTCGTAAAATAACTTTCAAATAGCGAAGTGAATTTTCGATTTAATGAACTTTTCTTAGAGATCTACTTTCCCCAATATGTTTTAGAACATCTCAAAATTGTTAACGCATTTTATGGGAAAATGACCTTAAATTGATATCCGAAGCTACTTGACTTTTAGAGAAAACAGTAAAATCCCTTTCCTTTTTTGTTTGCATTTCAAACGAAAAATTCAGACAAAACTAACGGTTTTTATCAGTAGCAATTAAACTTAAAAACGCATGTGGTATTGTATGTAATGTGGTAAATTTGTTATAAATGCAATTAATTCATAAATTTAGCTTTTTTTTTTTTTTTTTTACATAAATTTAGCTTTTTTTAGTTGAAAATGTATGCAGCATGATAGTGTAACACTGGATAATGTTTTGCTCTATTCTTGCTTTCCATGCAGATTTACTTTAGGATTGAGATTTATAAAATAAATAGTAAATACTAGTTTACAAGAAAAAAGTGTATCAATTGCTATTTTGATTATGTCTGGTGTTTATGAATTTAACACCTGTTGTGTGTTTAAGTTTTTCAGAAGGCGAATTTCCACTTAACAAATTTTCCATATAAGGAATTTATTATCGGGATTTAGCGACTTCGTTAAATAGAGAGCTGACAGTAAAACGATAACCGTTAATAAAACAAAAAAAAACGATATTAATAGTATTAAAAATCAAATGATTAAAAATTTAATCCAACCACGAACTAATGAGTGGGCGAAAAGGTTGACATTAATGGCGTTACTCCAATACTGTCGATTTTGAAATTTTCAAGATTGTGGAATTTTCCCAATCGCTCAACTAATGACAAACGTATTATGTCTTGTCCTTAAAAAGGGAGATTTTTTTCCTTCTGCTTTAGTAGATTCATGTTTCTGTGGAATCACATGGAGAAGATGGATTAAGAAAAAAAGTTATTAAATCTCTCACGCAGCCTTGATTGCTCCAAACTCTAATAGGATGAAGTCAAATCTTCATTCTGCAGAGCAACTGTCAATCTGCAGAACATTTCGTATTTATTTTATTTTATAACCGTCGTAGAACAGCAGACACAATTTTTGGGTTTACGACTACTAAGGTTCAAATCCATAGTCTTGTAATTTTGAACCCAATCCTGAAGACAAAGGAACTCCTGCATCAAGTACTGTGAGAAATTTGCCTTCGTGGAGGACTTTTTGATGGAACTAACCCGCATTTGCATGGAGAGGAAGACCACGGGAACCTCCCACGGTTAGCCTAATGGCAAAGGGACTCTAACCCATGATCCATCTACCACTGAGGATATTTCACGTCAGGACTGTGATAGGTGAAAGCCGGATGCGGATTCGTATCGATTTGCCATCACTGGGATTAAACCCGGCGCACCTCATTGGAAGGCGAATGCTCTATCCATTGAGCAATTGTAACTCGCAGAACAATTTTATGTCAATATCTACTTTTTACTTCAATTGCTTGTAGAACTGACAGTTAAAAAAAATAATAAATTAGGATTTCAAATTATCATTACAATTAGCAATAATTTTGTAATTCGTAAAATAATATACATAATTATAATATCAATTTATAAATAATTAATAATCATTGATTTTTTTTCATTCACTTGTACTCCTGATAACTAAGAAGTATGTAATGAATTTAATGTTTTAAATGTTTATAATCATCTATGCTATAAAGATACACATGCTATTTTGGCCTAGATTAAAATTAGTGCTCATTATAGTGTGGTGTTCTGTCGATTTGCTTTCCAATTAAAATGAAATATTTGCTGTATTGTCAAAACTTTTATTTTAAAAAAAAAATCTCAAATAAAAAAAAAGAATTTTATTTCTGAAAAACTTCTTCATTGCATGCTATATTTCTGAATTATTTTTACACAATTTTCAAGATTAGTATGAACATCTAATTTTTCTACTTATAATGATTAGATTAAAGGAGTTGTTACAAATCTTCTTAGAAAAAACTACACAGTTCGAACTGTATTTAAATCAGCAGAAAACTAAATTAAAATATGGTTTTTCCCTCGAGTTATTTTACGTACGTTTAATTGACAATTTTATGGTATAAGTTTAATGTCACTCTAATTAACTTATTATTTTTAATCAATTTTGAAATATTTGCTTGCCTTTCCTTATTTATTAGTAAATAAACGTCATTATCAATGAAATAAGTCAAACCCAAAATAATGTTTTTATTACTTTTACTGCATAAAAATATTATATATTAAATATTTTATGATTAATAATTTTAAAAAAAAATCAGTTTAGATAAAAGATTGATTTAAAAATAAAACACTGTTGATTTAAGTAAGTGTTTTTTAATGAAATTATGAAAGGGATATGCATGTAAATACATAATAACTCACATATATAATTCTTTTATTATTTCTTCAGACTTTTAAAAAAAATTGTATCTCAAAGACAGAATTTATCAGTTTTATTGTTGTAAAAGTATTTTATAAATAAATTAGTAATTTTTGAAAAAAATCAGTTTTATATATATTTATACATACACCGAAGAGCCATTACATTATGACCACCCTGCTAATAACATGTAGGACCACCTTTAGCCCTCAAAACTGCTAGCACCCGCCGTGCAATTGATTCCACAAGGTGCTGAGAGGTAGTCTGAGGTATCTGGTCCCAAGCGCTCACCAACTGCTCCTACAATTCCCTCACATTGCCATGAATGGGTGAACCTGGTCTGCAACTATGTTCAAGTAGCTTACAGACGTTAGGGATTGTTCTATGAGGATTATGGGTCCTAATGCGCCCCATGAAAACATTGTTCCTGGGCGAGAAACCATGAAAACCTGGGCGAGCCCATTGTTATAGATGGAAGGTGGTCATAATGCGGTGTATATGCGGTGTGTGTATATATATATATATATAAAAGATTGATTTACGTAAAATTAAGTATGCATATTTTTTTAATACATTATTACAACAAATTCATTCTTATTCAATTAGACTGATATTATTTGTAGTGACTATTTATTGTGTGTTATTATTGATATCTCCTTCCTCCATGTCAAATATAATATCGGAAATCTTCTGTTTTGCAATTTAAGTCTTTTCGGAAATAACTTTAAAGTCATGGCAACAAAAAAAAACCATCGATATCATAAATTTTTTCTTTCAACAATGATGTTAATACTTTTGGAAGTTCTCGCCAATATCGATTTTTTTGTCTCACTCTTTGCCTAGTAGCGGAATCTGTTTCTTCTGACCAGTCACTGGGGTCAGAGGTTCTCTTCATCTATCTCCTTCTTCGCTAAACATTCCTATCATGCTGAGGCAGAATATTAGAGAGTGCTCTGAAATTAAAGGATATTTGAATTAAACACAAAATAGTAAAGTAGGTACAAATAATGAAAAAAAAATCTGGTAATTTATTTTTTGAAATTATTATTCCAGGGGTCATTCACAATTTATTTTTGGTGCTAATTTTTGTGAGAAAAAAAAATTATTTTTTAATTTTTTATTATTAATGAAAATTATGAAATTTTTCTTTGGGAAAATTTCTTAACCTTCTGAAGAATTCATTTTCAGCAATCAATTGAAGTAAAAAATAAGTATTGACATAAAATGTTGTGCGAGCCGCGATTGTTCATTGGATAGACCGTTCGCCTTCCAAATAGGTGAACCAGGTTCGAATCCCGGTGATGGCTAGTCGATACGCTTCCGCATTCGGCTTGCACTGACCACAGTACTGACGTGAAATATCCTCAGTGGTAGACGGATCATGGGTTACAGTCCCTTTGCCGTCAAGCTAACAGTGGGAGGCTCTCGTGATCTTCCTCGTCCTGTAATCCAAATGCTGGTTAGTTAAAATAATGAAGAAATTAGATTTTAATTGGTGGAAGAAATTAGAACGTTTAATATTAAAAGTAATGAAAAAGAATTAAATGCAACAATTTGATATAATGCTAAAAATACTAATAATTTTGTAAAATGAAACTTTGTTCTCGAAACACGTGATAGAACAGAAAAATTATGTTACAAAACACACAGTTTGTTAATTTGAGGTGTGGAATATATTTTGAGGTTTGTTATCACTCAAATATTTTTATTCGTAGATAGAGTTTAATCTTGACAGTGTTTCTTTACCTAAAACTAAAAATGTCTGTTTTCCGAAAATGTATCTTTCTGATGAGTTCATTCTATAGAATATATTTGTCGTTAGACAAGCTCGCAATTGTGTCTGCTGCCTTTAGTATTTTCAAAGTTAAAAATATCCACACAAAAAATTTTATTGTACGATGTTAGGAAATTTTAATCAATGGGGAAAAAATGATGCAATAGTAAAGTATTTAAAATTGCGTATACCAAAATATGATGCAAACGTAAATACGAAAATAATAATTAAAAGTCACTATAAATAAAAGTTCACTAAATAAACGAAAATAAAAGATCACTGCAATAAAACTAAATAAAAGATGACTACAATTAAAGATCACTAAGAACCTGGTTGTTACAAAAAATTACTGAGTTAAATTTTTTTTTACAAAAATAAAAAGACACCGAATTCCTATATACCTATTAAAAAAATAATATGAGCCACTAAATTACATTTTATTTGCAGCAGAAAAATCCACTAATTAGAAAAAATGGGAGATATTACTCTAGTACGCTTATGAAAATAGAAATTTCAAAGATGTAAGTTACAAGTCTGAAAAACAGTTTCTCCAAATATCTTACAAAACGAGGAAAAAAATGTTTACTTTCATGTTTCCAGAAAGAGTGTCACCTTTGGATTTGTAAAACCTTTAAAAGTCTATAAGAAGCACGCTGAAACTGAATGATTAAAATAATCGATTTATTGTTTATTTCTTTATTTAATTTAGAATTGCTGTAGCATGTAAATAGACAGAAACTGACTGATTGAGAAAGAAAAGTTTTGTCTGAAACATTCTATTATTTAAGCCTGAACCCCATTGTTTCATTAATTTATTTTGGAATTTTAGATTTAAGTGTTGCTCGACAATACACTATAACTTCAAAGCTACCCATCTGTTTGAAAGAAGGAAAAAAAATTAAAAAGAAATAAACAGATATTATTTGTATATCATAGTTTTATTTACCTAAATGAGAGATTTTGATTTGCGCGGAACGATACTGATTATTTCGATTGAATGAAATAAGTATCATTTCTGATTAACACTGAACATACCAACACTTAATCTATACCTATTTCTACCATAGACGGTCAAATGAGCGGACTTCATGCCTCTTGATTGGATGCATGAAATATGGATGTTGGGAAGAAAATGAACTAAAATAACTTTGTTATAATTAAACAAAATTGCATATTGCCACTTTTTATGTATTACAAACACAAAGAATAAGAATTTTTAATTCATTGATCAATGAATATTTTACAGATACAGGGTGTTTTCATTGTACATTTTCCGCAAACATATTTCTTCTAATTATTTCTACAATTCTTATAATTACTCTTATAATTATAAGAATTATAATTCTTATAATTATTCTTATAATTAATATTATTTTTTCTAAGAACTTGTGCTATCTTGATTGCTTCGACATTTTTCTGGGTAAAAACTCAACGCATTTTTTACGCATACAGGGTGCTTTCTTTGTACATATGTTTCAATTATTATTATTTTTATAATTCTTATAATTATAACAGTATAAAAGAATTATAAGAATTATAATTATTCTTATAATTAATACTATAATCAATATTATTTCTTAGAAGAACTTGTGCTGTCTTGATTGTTTCGATATTTTCCTGAGTAAAAACTCAACGCATTTTTACATATACAGGGTGCTTCCTTTGTACATACGCTTTAATTATTATTATTTCTATAATTCTTATAATTATAAGAGTATAAAAGAATTATAAGAATTATAATTATTCTTATAATTAATATTATAATCAATATTATTTCTTTGAAGAACTTGTGCTGTCTTGATTGTTTCGATATTTTTCTGGGTAAAAACTCAACGCATTTTTTACGCATACAGGGTGCTTTCTTTGTACATATGTTTCAATTATTATTATTTTTATAATTCTTATAATTATAACAGTATAAAAGAATTATAAGAATTATAATTATTCTTATAATTAATACTATAATCAATATTATTTCTTTGAAGAACTTGTGCTGTCTTGATTGTTTCGATATTTTTCTGGGTAAAAACTCAACGCATTTTTTACATATACAGGGTGCTTCCTTTGTATGTACGTTTTAATTATTATTATTTCTATAATTCCTATAATTATAAGAGTATAAAAGAATTATAAGAATTATAATTATTATTATAATTAATACTATAATCAATATTATTTCTTTGAAGAACTTGTGCTGTCTTGAATGTTTCGATATTTTTCTGAGTAAAAACTCAATGCATTTTTACATATACAGGGTGCTTTCTTTGTACATACGTTTCAATTATTATTATTTTTATAATTCTTATAATTATAACAGTATAAAAGAATTATAAGAATTATAATTATTCTTATAATTAATACTATAATCAATTTTATTTCTTTGAAGAGCTTGTGCTGTCTTGAATGTTTCGATATTTTTCTGAGTAAAAACTCAATGCATTTTTACATATACAGGGTGCTTTCTTTGTACATACGTTTCAATTATTATTATTTTTATAATTCTTATAATTATAACAGTATGAAAGAATTATAAGAATTATAATTATTCTTATAATTAATACTATAATCAATATTATTTCTTTGAAGAACTTGTGCTGTCTTGATTGTTTCCATATTTTTCAGGGTAAAAACTAACAGTTAGTAATAAATGTAGTAAAGCTAGCCAAATAAAATCTATTCTACTAATATACCAAAACATTTCGTTTTAGTCACTCTTTCTTGCGCAGAAATGCCAATCCAAAATTTCAGATACTTTCTTGAAATTTGAATTCGCAGTTATTTTGATTGAATTAACTACGCAACAGTCCTTGCAGAAATGTGCAACTCATCGAATGCAATACGTTGAACATGATAATTTCTGATCCGATAATCTTATAAAGTAATAAATTGTTCTCCCGGTCAAATGACCAGTTGTGGTAGAAATAAGTATACGACTAGTATTATTCGAAACAAACAAAATACAAAAAAAATAATAATAGTAATTTAACTGTATATTATTATTAGAAAAAGTCATGAAGTCAAATGTGCAAAAACGATAAGATGATAAGCGCATTTTTGATGAAAAAAGTCCTTAAACGGTTATTTGACCGGTTATGGTATGCTTAGTGTTAAGTTTTTTATTTTAATTTTTTTTTCATTATAAACATTGCATAAACGATATTTAAAGCTTCGAAGAATGCCCTGAAAGGAAGGAAAGAGAATGAAGTGTTTCATCCTTAATGAAATTAAACTCCTATTTACATTAAATAAGAGAAAACTCAACAAAGGTGGAAAGAATCCCTCTTTAGGATGGTGGAAATCCCGTATCCATAGATACCAACCATCCCGGACTTCCGCTCCCAAAACAGGATATTACTTTTCGTTTAATACAATGAGGTATTCGCGCATTATTGGATGCAAGTACCAAATCTGTTACTTTCTTCTTTATTTTCCATTCAATCAGCACGGTTATTCCATTTACATTAACCCTGCATAACTCTTGGTCAATAATGGAAGTTTTATGTGCAGTGTGCATAAAAAAGGAATGCAATCGGTCGAATAGTTCATCAGCTGTCAAAACTTTGAAAAGTCTAAAACTTAATTTCTCAAAAACTATTCAACTCATTTCATTTCAAATTTGCATTTGCCGTTTGAACATTCCTTTCAAATACATTCAAATTTGTACTCCTCACAATTCAAAATGTGTTCGACTACTATTAAATAGAGTAACAATAAATAATTTTGAAAAATTATTTTCTACATGAATTTTTTTTTTTTGGCCACTTAATAATTTAATGGAAAAATTTTGTAGATTCGCTAAAAAATTCTTGAGGTATGACGAAACACGCAATTAAATATTGCAAAATTTTTCAATACAATTAGCAGATTTAGGTAAATCATCTGATAATAATATATTTTATTGTACCAAAAAAATAATAATAATACTTTTCTAGCAGTTTTTTATTTCTGTTTTTGAGGAATATAGAGCATCGTGTGAGTCAAAAACAAGTTTCTACCTTCTCGTGCTCGAATTGCAAGCAAACGACTACTGTCACCTGACTTACCTCAAAATAGGTGAAATTGATGAATGGATCTTGGTATAAACTTTCTCATGTATTGAATTTAATTAAACCCTTCAAACTGAGCATAAACACACAATTTGATATTTAACTAACTAACACGACCAAACTCGGTTAGATTATTAGGAGGCAGTTTGTCAGAGGGAATTCATTTAATATAATGGAATATTAATATTTATATTTTACTCGTGTGAGCTGTCAGTGCTTACACTACTTTAGATACAGTTTGTTCCGTAATGATCGCTTCTTTTTTATATATTTTAAGAATATTTGCGAAAATGAGTTTAAAAAAGAAAACTAAATAATTTTATTGTTTTATATAATTTTTTGAGTCGATTAGATTATTATTCACTGCTTAAGTTGTAAAATAATGTGTTTAGTATTTCTGGAATAATATGAAAATATGTATTAGTATAGAAGTGTTCCCATTATTTTCTCTTTTTAAAAGTTCTCAATTCAGCTTAAAAATTCTGTCAAGTTTATATTTAAATTACGAACAACAAATTCACTTTGTGAATGAGTACTAATTTTTTCTTCTTTCTGATCTACGTCTAACACCAACAATTTAATTCATTCAATTTTAACTTATTATAATCATTTTTTATGAAAACAAATTGTTTTTTGATAGCTTATGATGTACTAAATATTTGGTAAAAAAAAATTTTATGATTACATATGAGGGATTTTTTCAAAGAAATTTGTGTTCATTTTTTTACGTCCGACACCATAAAATTGCCCATATTTTGATTAAACTGAATTGCATGGCATCCAAATTAATATATATATTGATTTTCTTCTGAAAATATAATCAAGAACTAATTAACTAAAGTGTGCTCATTTGGCTAATACGTAATTTTTTTTAAATAAATTGTTTTGCGACAAAAAAATTTTTTTTTTCATTAATGTTAATAGATATTCTTTATCGCTAATATTAATATGTTGAAAATCTGATTTTGTGGGAAATCAGAAACTCATTTAAACTGTCAAGACACAATTTAAAAAGTGATTAATGGCCGCGTTTTTTCGAATTCTTGTTTCTCAAGAAGTTTTAAAATTGAAGACACCATAGACTAAGTTTTTTTCAAAAGAAAAATCTTCAATGGGATCCTTGAAGTGTCAGTATTCGAGATAAAATATTTCGTGAGAGATTTCTTCTTTTTTTTACAAACTATTTTGGGAAAATTCGCTTTTAACAATAAAATTTTTTGTGTGAGATCCGTTAACGAACTAAAATATGGACACACTGCATTACTCCCCCACCAGAATTATATCTATGATAGAATTCGACGAACGGATACCACTAGTAGATTCATTGTTTTTTGAGAAGCCAGGACAGCTGTATTAAGATCACCGCACTTTTTTTAAGTGCTGATCGTGACAGCTGTATTAAGTTCACGGTCGTGGTCGCTCATGTGTTGCCTTTAGCAGGCGAGTGTAACGTTATGTGTGATCGAGACTGAGTAGCAACAGCGCGAGAAGGTGGATAATGTCGCAGTCACAAGTAGCTAGTCAACTGTTTAATGTGAACCATCTATCGAAGTAGGCGTGTTCATATCGTAGTGGGCGTTTCTGTCTAGGTAGGCATGTTCACATCACGTCCGGGTCACCAATGTGGGGATAGTGGTTATCGAAAATGTAAACCTTCATCTATGAAAAGGTGTCCCAACATAGAATCGATTTAACATGTCTTATATACTAGTGAATTGGAATTGTATTTTTGTAGTGGTAGACGCACTACACGTAGCAACCTTAAATTAATTAACTCTAATTGAATGGCAATTATTAGAAACACCTCTAATCACGATCAATAAGCGAATCTTCCTTAAATAATCTATTTCCTTTGGAGTTATTCACAGAATATTGTTTAACCAGGATTATTCATAGAATAATGAAAACTCCTCCGTGAATAATTAATATTACTACGCTTTTGTAGATCTTTCATTAGAACGCTATAATTCACCTAATTGAAAAAAAGAGAATAATCGAGACATTTGAATTGTTCGTGATTCAGCAGACAAAAACCCTCTTTTGTAATTAGACTGTTCGAATTCCATCGAGAATTAAAATGCTCGTCAAAGGCTGTCTTACATAAAATTGGAATTTTAATGAGTGTGATTTTTTTTTCTTTTTTGCTAACTCGGCTGTTTAATTGGATACAAAAATTAATTTGAAGACAAATTATGTCCTTTGATGTTGAAGTGCTTTAAATTTATCGCTACATTAATAAGTTTTAAATTAATTTGTATTAATTAAAAACATCGACAAGTGATTCGCTTGCATAAAACAATAGCTGTCTTCTTTTCTGTTTTGTAACTATGTACGCTACAGGCAATGTACGCAATGCTTGGAGCTTTTAGCTAAGTTATAAAATGCAAGAGTTACGAGGAAAGAAGCAGTGTAATATTTTTCCTAGCATATTTAAAAAAATGTATTACTGAACTGGACAGTAAAAAAAAAATAATTTTCTTATGGAAACTCGTATTTTATTTTGACTAGCTTATTTGG
The DNA here is from genome assembly GCF_982258835.1 of Parasteatoda tepidariorum. Taxonomy (NCBI): domain Eukaryota; kingdom Metazoa; phylum Arthropoda; class Arachnida; order Araneae; family Theridiidae; genus Parasteatoda; species Parasteatoda tepidariorum. The sequence continues at coordinate 106,289,873 of NC_141758.1, forward strand.
TTAGTATTACATAACTAGTATTGAAGCGACGTGACTTCAACATTAAATTGTTTTTATTATTATTTATAAACACTACGTTTGTTTTTAAACCAACTTTAATCCTTACATTTTAGAATTGCTTTTTAATGTTGCTCTATTATTTTATATTTGCATCTTAAATATTTAATGCCGCATCAGCGAGTTGTGTATAAATAAATGTAAATAGTAATTATTTAATGTGTTTATTCTTCCAACCATTCATTTCGCTACACTGGTGACCCGGACGTGATATGATCACGATTACTTTGATGTATGATCCATATTGAAAAGTTGACTTGCTATTTGTGACTGCGTCGTCGTACTCCTCACGCTGTTGCTTGCTCATAAAAGCTCCATTTTCAGCTTTTATGAGCACCATTGCTCATAAAAGCATTGAGTTTAATCTACGTGACTCGAAAAGGGCTGTTGCGAGAATGCTTTACTTTTTTTGTCGTAAATTCAACAAATTCTATTACATACCATCGTTTTTTTTTTAAACGAACTCCTTTTGACCTAATATGGATTTTTTAAGCAAAAACAAGATATGTTTCCTCACTCAAAACGAACATTAAATATATATATATATATATATATATATATATATATATATATATATATATATATATATATATATATATATATATATATATATATATATATATATATATATATATATATATATATATATATATATATATATATATATATATATATATATATATATATATATATATATATATATATATATATATATATATATAGATATATATAAAAATAAAGAAATAGAATATAATCAGTAAAATGTTCAGAGCTAATTTGGCGTAACTACCACTACGATTATTAAGCATCAATTCACTAGTATATAAGACATGCTAACTTGATTTAATCTTGAGGTACCTTTTTGATAGATGAAGGTTGGTATTGTCTAATGGTCTTTACCCACATTGGTGAACAGGATGTGATATAATCACGACTGCTTCGGTCCACAGTGAATAGTTGACTTGCTATTTGTAACTGCATCATCGTTCTCCTTGTGCTGTTGCTACTCAGTCTCATTTACACACAACGGGATCCTGTACACACTCGACTTCTAATAACAACACAGGAGTGGACCTCACATACAACCATGAACTTAATACAGCTCTCATAGCTGAAGCTCATAACCCGGTGACCTTAATCCAGCTCTCTCGGTCTTTCACAAATGCAGAAACTAGTGGTATCCGTTCATCGAATTCTATTCCTGATGAAATTTTGGTGCGGCAGTATTGCGGAGAAGCTACCACTACGAGTTTAAAACATCAATTCACTAGTTTATAAAACATGCTAATTTGAATCAGTCTTGAGGTACCTTTTGATAGATGAAGGTCGGTATTGTCTAATGGTCTTTACCCACAGTATTACATTACATAACTCATTATTTGGAATTGCGCAACGTGACTTAGTGTTACAGTACATAACTCATTATTTGGAATTACGCAACATGACTTAGTATTGCATTACATTACACGAAAAAGTTAAACATCAATGTAGGGAGCATCGGGCAAATGTGCTCCACAAAATGGCTCTTAACCTAAAATAAAAATTAGTGTCGAAAATATCTGGAAAAGTGTATTGCAGGAGATGTTATATATTTTGCCCGATATTCTGTACGCTGATTTGCCTTGATATTTTAACATGGATTATTTCGGTTAGTCCATGTCAAAAGGTATATTTTTAAAATTTAATTCTGTTTAGTGCAGGTATAAGATTTTATATTAAGGATAAAATAGTAATAAATAAAATTGTTACTTTTATAAACACCTCATGCAGTAAGAGAATGTGTAATTAAAAACAGTGCTGCTGTGTATAATATTACAGACATAATGTGTTTGTATATATATATATATATATATATATATATATATATATATATATATATATATATATATATATAGTTATATATATATATAGTTATATATATATATAGTTATATATATATATAGTTATATATATATATATAGTTATATATATATATATAGTTATATATATATATATAGTTATATATATATATATAGTTATATATATATATATAGTTATATATATATATATATATAGTTATATATATATATATATATAGTTATATATATATATATATATAGTTATATATATATATATATAGTTATATATATATATATAGTTATATATATATATATATAGTTATATATATATATATATAGTTATATATATATATATAGTTATATATATATATATATAGTTATATATATATATATATAGTTATATATATATATATAGTTATATATATATATATATATATATAGTTATATATATATATATATATATATATATATAGTTATATATATATATATATATATATAGTTATATATATATATATATAATATGCCACTAATCCAGGCAGCACAACGATATTATTTAATATCATATATAAATGCAATATGATCCTGCCGGGCCAAAAATCGCTGGACTCAAGAATCCAGTATGTTAATATTCGATATATAAGCTTAAACATTGTTTGAACTTTTAAAATTATCATCTGACGCCACTTTTTGTGAAAGGGCATCTCCTATTATTAAATAAAGATTTTTATGAAAGAAAACAATACATTTAAATATTCCATGAAATATCATTTTATAGAAATGCGATTTTATGAGAGAAAATACAGGTAATGGAATTTTTAAATTTTCTTCAATGTGTTATTTTTATATTATATATTTCAATTAATAAACATATATTAATTGACAAAACTTTTTTTCATAAATTTTTATGTAATAAGTTCGTAATTCGTACTCATAATTTTTTAATTCATTGAAACTCAAAAGTTTTTAATCATTTGAAGATACAAATATTTTTTGAATTTATTTTTTAATTTTCCATTATGTTTAAAAAAAATTTTTTATAGTGATTCTTAAGTGCAACGAAAACAGCTGAATGCGTTATAAATTTGGTTTAGCGAGATGTTCTGGATTTTTATCGTTGGTGTGATATCAAACAAAAATTGCATTTCATAAAAAAAATAAAAAATATTTACTCTTTTATTGACATTTTAACAAATAATAAGTCTTTTGTGTTAACGTTCTAAGATACATTTTCTCGTTAATTTTTTTTCATACTTTCCTCTTTTATTTTGTTTTTTGTTGCTTGCAGACCTTTTCTTATTTCGGATTCGATGATAATAAAGATCTATTGTTTTTTAAATATATATATAAAGCACAATAAAGACAAAAGGAAAAGAGAGAAAAACGAAGAAAATTAGGAAAATTAATAAGTTTTATTGTATATGTATTTCATATTGTATATGTGTATATTGCATATATATTATATATATGTAAGTTTAACCTAAAAGATTTCAGTACATGTAAATACATTTGAATTCGCTATTAGCTTTACAGATTTCGTTTTGTGTTTTGTTCTGAATTTTCTTTACATTTTATGTTCTGTTTTTCGCTTGATGTGAATTCCATGACAACTGAAACCAGTAGTGAATTTTAAAATTTTAAGTAATATCCTAGTAATTGGTATAATTTTAAAGGGAATTTGTTATAATTTATGAATTCGAAAGTTATTTTTTTGGAGTTATGCATGATTATAGTAAAATTCATCTTAAATAGAGAGTTCATGATTTCGACTTATTCAACCAAAAAAACTGACTATTTCAAAGAAAAATAAGTTATTAAAAATATCACGATTTTGCGTATAGTTTGATTTATATTGTAAAATAAATTGTTTCTGAGTCTAATTATGCAGTGGTTACTGTCATAAATGTTTTTTTCTTATTTTTTAAGTTAAAAATTTTCTCAAATATATACTGTCCCCTCTGTTACAATTTTTCTTTTAAGTTTATTCGATTCATTACGAAAAAAACTTTTTAACTTAATATTTGGTTTTTACAATAAAGTCTATAAGTACAATCATGTTATGTTATATTTTTGAGAAAAAAACTTAAAATTTAAAGTTTCTCATATAACAGAGGGGATGCAACAGAGAGGACAAAACTAAACGTCCCCTCAGTTGCACAAAATTGATAGGTTGACCACTAAAAAGGAACTTTAGGAATGTAAACAAGTGCTAATGCATCTTGATATAACTAGTTTAAACCATTTCCTCCACTATTAGAGCATATTTTTTTTACAAAGCTGTTCCATTTTTACTTAATAGTGTGTTCAGTTTATAGTTAAAAGTTTTTTAAGTGAGTAATCAATATGGGGAGAACAGCAGCAGAAAGAATGAGAGAATATAGAAGTAGAATGTTAAAAAAACGATATTTGTAAGAAGAAAGATAAAGAATATAAAACGAAACTTTATGATAACAGAAGTATTTTGAAAAAAAAAACTCTTCACAGAGAAATAGATAAATTGAAAAAAAAGAAGACAAAGAAAAAATAAAATCTCAACGATACAAGAAGTAGAAATTCTGGAAGGATATTCTCTTCATAATACTCCTTAGGCATTAGGGAAAACTATTAAAAAAGCAAACCGTGCATTACCTGAATCTCCAAGAAAACGTTGCACTGTCCTATGCATACTCTGTAACCTTACAACCAAAACAAAAGAAATAACCTAGTAACAAAGTTTCTGATGAAACAAAAAATACTTGTAACAAATTTATCATCTCATCTAATAAACTTTCTTACCAGACTTCTGGTAGAGCTGAGTGCATGATTGTCTAAAAAAATGAACTGAAAGTCCACAAAGTCAAATGTGCACCTTGATGGAAGCATATCAAGTATCAAAGCAGATTTTTCCAAACATAAAAATTGGCAAATCTAAGTTTTGCTGTAGTACGATCTATTCATATTTTATGTGTAGGTAAAACACCATATAAAATCTGTATGTGCTATTCACGAAAATGTGAATTTTCTATTAAAATCAGTTGTTTGCCTAATAATCACAAATAATTACTAAATATAGTTACTTGCGACAATCGCTTAGTTGACTTTTTATTTTATAACCGTCGTAGAACCGCCGACCCAAATTTGAGTTTACGGCTACCAATGTTTAGCTCCGTAGCCTTGTAATTTTGAACCCAATCCAAAAGACAAGGGAACTAACTCTTCCATTAGTACCCCCAGAGGTATTGATTTGTTTTAGGAACTTGGAGGACTTTGGGACCCGACATATTTAATTTACATCAGTCACCATTTAAAACACAGCGATTCTTTTGATGTTGCAATAGATAGTTTTGCAAGTGTAAAAATTTCTAGGAAAAAATTGGCTAGTTGATTTTGTCGTCCCCAAGTAACTGAAATTGAGAAAGAAACAAACAATGCACTTGTTTTTTTTAAACAGGGTCTGGTAAAATAAAAACCTTCAAATATAACTACAAAGATGTAGCACGGGTTTCAATTACGGCAGTGCTGCCAACTCCAACTTTAAAAAACCGAATAGTCACTTTTAACAGTGATATTTCTCTTTAACTTTTTGTCAAATTCCATGTCTTCTCTGTTACGATGCATTATTTGGACTTTTAAAAAAGGGGGTTGAAATATTAAAAGTCGTAAAATAATTTATTTTACCTTGAAATGTGATAATTTTAAAAAAAATTTCAGATAATGTTTAGGAATGTCCAAATCATAGAATTTAGCATAAATTACAGTGCATGCCAAAAATATGAGATTTTATTTGTCCCCTTTGTTACAACTACATTTAATTAACGTGCAATTCAATTATGAGGCTCTTATTTTTTTTATGCCAATTAATTATTAGTAGCATATACTAGAAGAATTCTTGTTTTCAAAAATATTTAGTATATTTTTTAGAGTAAAATACTTGTGTGATTTCCCCTCTGTTACGTTTGGAATTCAACTTGAAATGTTTTTTTTTTCGTATATATTTTTCTCTTAACGTGTTTTTTTTCGTATATATTTTTCTCCTAACGTGTTTTTTTTTTCGTATATATTTTTCTCTTAACGTGTTTTTTTTTCGTATATATTTTTCTCTTAACGTGTTTTTCTTTTTCATATATATTTTTCTTTTAACGTGTTTTTTTTCCTATATATTTTTCTCTTAACGTGTTTTTATTCCTATATATTTTTCTCTTAACGTGTTTTTTTTCCTATATATTTTTTCTCTTAACGTGTTTTTTTTTCCTACATATTTTTCTCTTAACGTGTTTTTTTTTCGTATATATTTTTCTCTTAACGTGTTTTTTTTTCCTATATATTTTTCTCTTAACGTGTTTTTTTTTCCTATATATTTTTCTCTTAACGTGTTTTTTTTCCCTATATATTTTTCTCTTAACGTGTTTTTTTTTCCTATATATTTTTCTCTTAACGTGTTTTTTTTTCCGTATATATTTTTCTCTTAACGTGTTTTTTTTTTTTCGTATATATTTTTCTCTTAACGTGTTTTTTTTTCCTATATATTTTTCTCTTAACGTGTTTTTTTTCCTATATATTTTTCTCTTAACGTGATTTTTTTCCTATATATTTTTCTCTTAACGTGTTTTTTTTTTTCGTATATATTTTTCTCTTAGCGTGTTTTTTTTTCGTATATATTTTTCTCTTAACGTGTTTTTTTTTCCTATATATTTTTCTCTTAACGTGCCTTTTTTTTCCTATATATTTTTCTCTTAACGTGTTTTTTTTTTCCTATATATTTTTCTCTTAACGTGTTTTTTTTTCCTATATATTTTTCTCTTAACGTGTTTTTTTTTCGTATATATTTTTCTCTTAACGTGTTTTTTTTTTTCGTATATATTTTTCTCTTAACGTGTTTTTTTTTTCGTATATATTTTTCTCTTAACGTGTTTTTTTTTCGTATATATTTTTCTCTTAACGTGTTTTTTTTCGTATATATTTTTCTCTTAACGTGTTTTTCTTTTTCGTATATATTTTTCTTTTAACGTGTTTTTTTTCGTATATATTTTTCTCTTAACGTGTCTTTTTTCGTATATATTTTTCTCTTAAAGTGTTTTTTTTTCGTATATATTTTTCTCTTAACGTGTTTTTTTTTCCTATATATTTTTCTCTTAGCGTTTTTTTTTTTTCGTATATATTTTTCTCTTAACGTGTTTTTTTTTCCTATATATTTTTCCCTCAACGTGTTTTTTTTTCGTATATATTTTTCTCTTAACGTGTTTTTTTTTCGTATATATTTTTCTCTTAACGTGTTTTTTTTCGTATATATTTTTCTCTTAACGTGTTTTTTTTTCGTTTCAATTTTTTCCGAGTGCTCCTTACACTATTTTATTGATATATTTTGCTTTGGATGCACTGATACAATATTAGAAAACACTCCTTTTTGCGAATATAATCGTGTGAGCCGATGAAGAGATTTTATCTTTCCAGTATTTTGTTCTCCATCTTTTTAATAATTTTTTTTTAATAATTTTTCTTTATAATTCTAAAAATGTTTTTTTTTCTTCTTCTCTTTTCATTAATCTTTCTTATTTTTCATATTCTCTCGATATTTTTAAATAAATTTTCTTCTCAAAGGTGCTGCCTTTTATTTAGGAAAACGTGTTTCATAAATGTATGCAAAATATCGTTTTTCCTATGGCTGTTCATTAACACAAGAAACTTGTCTTCCGCATCTGTTCAAATTTTTGCATTTTCTTTTTTCAAAAAGTCCTGTTTAGAATGTTAATGCCTTGTTTTTCTCGGAGGGGGGGGGGACCTATTTACCATGTTCGTAATGCGTAATCTTTTATTAACGAAATTCAAGCAATGGAATTGTTTCGTTTTAAACAAAAATAAACTTAGTGATTACTGAGTTCTCAAAATAGTAACTTATGATAGTTAGTTATGACACGATAGAAAATTTAGACTACTTAATATTAAATTTAATATTTGTGAGTTTCGCCACAACTCGAGCACTGTTTAAACAAATTGAAAAACTTTTGTACACAATTATAGCAATTACAAATTTATACATCAATTTTATTTACAAATATATATTTCCAAGACAAAATTCAAAATTTAAACAAAATTGGTCAAGTAGTTCTTGAGAAATTGGAATTCTAAATAACTGACATTTATTCAAAACAATATAAAAAAAATCTATATATCTTGCAGTTCAAAACGTTTTTATTCATTAACAAATTAGAGGGGAAAAAGTATTTTCTTATGAAAAATTATATTTTCATGCAAATTATCTTTGGATTAAAGGATTTTAAAACTTAATGCAAAATTGCTTAGATTCATGCAAAAAAAAGTTTCAAAGATATTTCAAAGTTTCAAAGATATTTCAAAGTTTCAAAAATATTTCAAAGTTTCAAAAATATTTCAAAGTTTCAAAAATATTTCAAAGTTTCAAAAATATTTCAAAGTTTCAAAAATATTTCAAAGTTTCAAAGATATAGACAAACACACAAAAAATTCCAGCATTTTTATCATTTTGGAGACAAAATCATTTTTCAGATGACGGCATTCCCCTCTGATCAAGAATTCGTCGAAAAACGAGTAAACTCGTTCAGAGCACGTATATTTTCGTATCTTTAAATATTTTCTGCACATAATAACATTCAACCTCTTAAAGGTTAAACCATTGAAGAACGTGAAAATCCTATCATTATATCACAAAAACCATTTTTCGTTTTTGCCCATTCTACATTAGAAGATACAATTATTTATTTATTTGCTGCTGTTATTGCTTCTAAGCCAAAAAAATTGCGTTTGAATATAATTCAGCGTTATATTAAACGTTATACACTCGATTCAAATCGAATCATAAAATATGAATTTGAATATAACCAACTGCAAATTAATAATAGCATAACTATTTTAACCCAATTCAAATATGTGTTTTCCAAACCGCTTCCCTGATTATCCCGAGTAAACTCGGATTGTATATATTGCAAATATTTATTATCCCGAGTAAACTCGGGTTGTATATATTGCAAATATTTATTATTCCGAGTTAACTCGGGTTGTATATATTGCAAATATTTATTATCCCGAGTAAACTCGGGTTGTATATATTGCAAATATTTGTTATTCCGAGTTAACTCGGGTTGTATATATTGCAAATATTTATTATCCCGAGTAAACTCGGGTTGTATATATTGCAAATATTTGTTATTCCGAGTTAACTCGGGTTGTATATATTGCAAATATTTATTATCCCGAGTAAACTCGGGTTGTATATATTGCAAATATTTATTATTCCGAGTTAACTCGGGTTGTATATATTGCAAATATTTATTATCCCGAGTAAACTCGGGTTGTATATATTGCAAATATTTGTTATTCCGAGTTAACTCGGGTTGTATATATTGCAAATATTTATTATCCCGAGTAAACTCGGGTTGTATATATTGCAAATATTTATTATCCCGAGTAAACTCGGGTTGTATATATTGCAAATATTTGTTATCCCGAGTTAACTCGGGTTGTATATATTGCAAATATTTGTTATTCCGAGTTAACTCGGGTTGTATATATTGCAAATATTTATTATTCCGAGTTAACTCGGGTTGTATATATTGCAAATATTTATTATCCCGAGTAAACTCGGGTTGTATATATTGCAAATATTTATTATCCCGAGTAAACTCGGGTTGTATATATTGCAAATATTTATTATCCCGAGTAAACTCGGGTTGTATATATTGCAAATATTTATTATCCCGAGTTAACTCGGGTTGTATATATTGCAAATATTTGTTATTCCGAGTTAACTCGGGTTGTATATATTGCAAATATTTATTATCCCGAGTAAACTCGGGTTGTATATATTGCAAATATTTGTTATTCCGAGTTAACTCGGGTTGTATATATTGCAAATATTTATTATTCCGAGTTAACTCGGGTTGTATATATTGCAAATATTTGTTATCCCGAGTAAACTCGGGTTGTATATATTGCAAATATTTGTTATTCCGAGTTAACTCGGGTTGTATATATTGCAAATATTTATTATCCCGAGTAAACTCGGGTTGTATATATTGCAAATATTTATTATCCCGAGTAAACTCGGGTTGTATATATTGCAAATATTTATTATTCCGAGTAAACTCGGGTTGTATATATTGCAAATATTTATTATCCCGAGTTAACTCGGGTTGTATATATTGCAAATATTTGTTATTCCGAGTTAACTCGGGTTGTATATATTGCAAATATTTATTATCCCGAGTAAACTCGGGTTGTATATATTGCAAATATTTGTTATTCCGAGTTAACTCGGGTTGTATATATTGCAAATATTTATTATCCCGAGTAAACTCGGGTTGTATATATTGCAAATATTTATTATTCCGAGTAAACTCGGGTTGTATATATTGCAAATATTTATTATCCCGAGTTAACTCGGGTTGTATATATTGCAAATATTTGTTATTCCGAGTTAACTCGGGTTGTATATATTGCAAATATTTATTATCCCGAGTAAACTCGGGTTGTATATATTGCAAATATTTGTTATTCCGAGTTAACTCGGGTTGTATATATTGCAAATATTTATTATCCCGAGTAAACTCGGGTTGTATATATTGCAAATATTTATTATTCCGAGTTAACTCGGGTTGTATATATTGCAAATATTTATTATCCCGAGTAAACTCGGGTTGTATATATTGCAAATATTTGTTATTCCGAGTTAACTCGGGTTGTATATATTGCAAATATTTATTATCCCGAGTAAACTCGGGTTGTATATATTGCAAATATTTATTATTCCGAGTAAACTCGGGTTGTATATATTGCAAATATTTATTATCCCGAGTTAACTCGGGTTGTATATATTGCAAATATTTGTTATTCCGAGTTAACTCGGGTTGTATATATTGCAAATATTTATTATCCCGAGTAAACTCGGGTTGTATATATTGCAAATATTTATTATTCCGAGTTAACTCGGGTTGTATATATTGCAAATATTTGTTATCCCGAGTAAACTCGGGTTGTATATATTGCAAATATTTGTTATTCCGAGTTAACTCGGGTTGTATATATTGCAAATATTTATTATCCCGAGTAAACTCGGGTTGTATATATTGCAAATATTTGTTATTCCGAGTAAACTCGGGTTGTATATATTGCAAATATTTGTTATCCCGAGTTAACTCGGGTTGTATATATTGCAAATATTTGTTATCCCGAGTTAACTCGGGTTGTATATATTGCAAATATTTGTTATCCCGAGTTAACTCGGGTTGTATATATTGCAAATATTTATTATCCCGAGTAAACTCGGGTTGTATATATTGCAAATATTTATTATCCCGAGTAAACTCGGGTTGTATATATTGCAAATATTTATTATTCCGAGTTAACTCGGGTTGTATATATTGCAAATATTTATTATCCCGAGTAAACTCGGGTTGTATATATTGCAAATATTTGTTATTCCGAGTTAACTCGGGTTGTATATATTGCAAATATTTATTATCCCGAGTAAACTCGGGTTGTATATATTGCAAATATTTATTATCCCGAGTTAACTCGGGTTGTATATATTGCAAATATTTATTATTCCGAGTTAACTCGGGTTGTATATATTGCAAATATTTATTATTCCGAGTTAACTCGGGTTGTATATATTGCAAATATTTATTATCCCGAGTAAACTCGGGTTGTATATATTGCAAATATTTATTATCCCGAGTAAACTCGGGTTGTATATATTGCAAATATTTATTATTCCGAGTTAACTCGGGTTGTATATATTGCAAATATTTATTATTCCGAGTTAACTCGGGTTGTATATATTGCAAATATTTATTATTCCGAGTTAACTCGGGTTGTATATATTGCAAATATTTATTATTCCGAGTTAACTCGGGTTGTATATATTGCAAATATTTATTATCCCGAGTAAACTCGGGTTGTATATATTGCAAATATTTATTATTCCGAGTTAACTCGGGTTGTATATATTGCAAATATTTATTATTCCGAGTTAACTCGGGTTGTATATATTGCAAATATTTATTATCCCGAGTAAACTCGGGTTGTATATATTGCAAATATTTATTATTCCGAGTTAACTCGGGTTGTATATATTGCAAATATTTATTATCCCGAGTAAACTCGGGTTGTATATATTGCAAATATTTATTATTCCGAGTAAACTCGGGTTGTATATATTGCAAATATTTATTATTCCGAGTTAACTCGGGTTGTATATATTGCAAATATTTATTATTCCGAGTTAACTCGGGTTGTATATACTGCAAATATTTATTATCCCGAATTAACTCGGGTTGTATATATTGCAAATATTTATTATCCCGAGTAAACTCGGGCATAGCAAAATTCGTCAATACGTTCTGTTTCATCACGTTTTTATTTGGCCGGAAGTAAAACAAAAAATAATAATAATCTGCTGTGATTGGAAATTTGCCAATTTTTGTTTGGGAGTTTTGCTGTTTGTGGGACTGCAGACATGTTTTGTGCAATTGCATATATGATGGTTAATGAATTCACATAGAAAAAAGAAAGAGTAAAAAAATGGCGTTCGAGAATGAAAGTGAGAGTAATGCAGATGATTTTTCAGATTACGAACGTGTGAACATATACAAAGACTAATATTTAACTTTTTTTCATTTGTCCGAGATAATTTGGGATACTAAACTGGTGGTAAATTAAATATTTTTTTACACATAAAAAAAATTTAAATTTCAACTTTGAGCTTGTGTATTATATTTTGTTTTAGTTCCTTGTGTTTATTCATGAAATAAATATGTTGATTTTTTGCATTTTCTTTTTCAAAAAAATTGGTAATGGATAAGTGGTTAAAAATATAAAATCTCTTTTAAATTTCAAGAAAGATAAAAAAAAAAAATAACAATAATTCAACTCATGTTTCGACCTGTTCTGGTGCATTTCAAGCGAATGAGTAGGCTAATCTCGATCTTAAAATTTCAGACAGATGGCAGACGCTATGAATAATCATTAAAAAGGATTATTTGGTCTTTAGAGGAGAGGATCGATTACTTTCGTCCTTCTTCTCAAAACTATTTTCTTTTTCCTTAAGACATTACCTTAACTAAACTAAATGGATAATGTTTGCTATAAAGTGCAAACAGAATATGAAGAGTAAAATATAGCAGCGATGCGAAGGAATTCTATTAATAAATGCATACCAAGTTTATTAATTCTATAAAATAAATAGAACATTTTTAAAGTCTTCGGCTATGAATTAACTCCATGCTCTCGCTTCATGGATTATTAATTTACATCTAGTTATCAATCTTACAAAAGAGAATATTACAATAAATTCAGACGAAGCGGTTGTAAATTTAATATAATAAAATAGAGAAATTTGTTTACCACATCTTTTTACAGGAATTAAATTGTTTTTAAACTGACAACCTTTATGACAATGCACTTCTGTTGAGCATCTAGCTAGACAGAAAAAAAAAATATCGAACTTTTTAAAAAATTGGCGAAAGTGAATGGATTCGAGTTTGTTGTAATTGTTATCTTTAAATTGAATTTTTATAAATCTTTTTATATAAACTTTAGTGTAAGACTGAACAACAAAAATGAAGGCTGTAAGAACGGGGTACTTGCATTTGAAGAAGAAGATGACGTCAGTTCCAACTTATCATTTTTATTTTATAACCGTTTTATTTCATAACAGACGACCCAATTTAGGGTTTACGACTACTTATGTTCAATTCCATATCCTTGTAATTTTGAACCAATCTAGAAGACAAGGTAACTCTTGGATCAGTACCCCCAGAGATATGATTTGCTATTGGAACATGGAGGACTTAGAGACCCGACAGATTTAAAGTGCATCAGTCACCATTTACTACACGGGAAGTTTTCGGCCGACGGGGATCGCACCCACGACCCCTTGGACATGGGTCCAGCGCCCTACCAACCAGGCTATCCCGGTCCACCAGCTGATCGTTTGAATGAAAATATCATGATAAAGTTGAGCTAAAACTTCTCCACATAAGTTAACATTTTAATTAAAATGAAGTTAATTAAATACACAACTCCGTATTGAATATGTTGAACATATAATTCTTTCTCGTCTACATATTTTACTTAACTTAGATTTATTATTTGTTTATGTATTTTATTGTAACCGTGATATATTTTTGTTTTGTGTACCTGGCCACTTCGATGAATAATTAGTTTGTTTATGTTCCATAGGGCTTCGTGCCGGTTTTGAGTTCGAAATATTGATACCTGACGGGCTTGGCTTACTCGAAATAGAATGAAAAGAAGAGTTGCTAACGTAAACAAATGCCACGTTTCAACTACCAATCAGGTTTGAGATACTCACACTACGTCACTTGCAAGTATCCCATTGTGGTGTATCCAAATATGGTAGTGAAGAAACTAAAAAATTTTGAAAGGAACCTTTTATTCCGGGTTAACATCAAGTCAAGAGTTTGTATAAAATAATCGCGCTTTCACCCCACACGAACTTATGATAATGTTGGCATGCTTCGAATACCATAATTAGCATATTTGAGGTCCCCGCCTCAAACCATTAAGTTTGAACCTAGAATATCTGAACGTTTTAAGAAAATGGTATAAAGGTAGCTCGCACTTTCTTAGAGTCGTTTTATTTATGTGTCATTTTTCTAAATTTGGGTGATAAACGAAAGAAAAGGCTAATAAAATGCAGGAAATAATTTTATAGGTATTTTAAATTTTTTTTTGTTGAATTCTTTTTTTGCACAAAATGTTTTTGAAAAGAAGAGAATTTGTTTACATCAAAAATTTTACCATTTCTTTTTGCCTAATGTTTAATATCAACATAAAAAAAGTGATATCTCTAAATATTTTCCTGTTAAAATATAAATATTAAAAATAAAAACTAGTTACAGATATCTTCTAGTTTAAAAGTTTTATTTCATATTAAAAATAACAGAAATAAGTTTCAGTAAATAAATTATAGCTTTGGTGATGTTATGTAATAATAAAAGTAATATTTTCAAATAAAATTGAATTTGATTAATAACAACAAAATACAAACAGGTTGTAACTTTTTTTCCTTACATTGTGATCTGTTATTTTTCTAACTTGATAACACCGGAACGCGTTAAAAGCATATTTTTTAATTTTGAAACGTTACTTTTAACAGTTCATTGTTTCTTTCAATTCAATGATTAATTATTTAAAGCACTGCATCATTTCATATTTTCGATGATTAATGATTGAAAGCGAAACATCATTTCACATTATACAATAAATCATAAAATAATCATATCATATTTCAAACGCAATTGAAGTATGTTTGAAATGATATTTGCTATTTGAAGAAAATGACACAAAATTACAGTTTTTATAGAGTAATTGCATTAAATTTCATAAATTGTCATTTCATTGTATTAATTTTTTTAATAATTGTTGCCTTTGTCCTTGATTGCCTGTCCCCTTTGACAGTTTCCCTGAGTTTGTTGCCCCCCATCTCCTTGCAAGAGAGTACTGAAAAGAAGGCTATTTTAAATTTTGATTTTTTTTGAATATTTTTAAAAATTAATAGAAGATAATTCAGAATGTAAATTAGAATATTGTTTTTGTCACTTTTTGAGGGTGATGTCTTGTCATCGAAATTGATCACTTTCCCGTCCTCAAATCTGCTTTTGTGTTGTTTTTTTTTAAAAATATTACAAGTTTTAAACTTTATCCGATTATTAACTCATCATTTATTACGGTATTATCAACAAAAGGAATTTAACGTCTATCCTTTTTCAACTAGTTAAAATATTCAAAACACAAATGGAGCTCTGTGTTGAATAACAAAATTAATTTTAATATCTTCCTGAAAAGTAAAATTTTTTACGTAACCATGTTATCACTATATAAAACTTATTATCAATTGAAATTTTGACCACTTTTCGATTAGATAGACTTCCCAAATGGACTTTCTTGTGTGATGCGTCTGTAAGTTATAATAATTTACTAAATGATACAAGTATAAGTTATCGTTATTTTACCATTAATCAAAATTTTTACCATCTTTCGTTAAGAACCTACTAAGAAGAACTAAAACAAAGTAAATTATAAAATAAAATTAATGTATAATAAATGTTTTCCATGTAGAAAAAAGGGATTTACTTTTTCGAACCATCTTTGAAAAGTTTTTTTTAATTTTACCAGATCTAGAATGAAAACAAAAATGCGCATCACTTTCGTGGTAAATTTCTACTACCTGCGAAAATGCCCCTCATACGTTTTTCGTTTTTGGTCTCATAAAATAAAATTTATATCTCCCTTTTTAGGGTTTTCCTGGATAACTTATTTAGAGTAAACTTATTATATCTCTAAAAACTTATTATCTGGATATATCTTCTTTCTTTCTGAAAAAAAAAAGTCATATAGAAGATACATGTGTATTTTTTTAATACTTAATTAATGAGAAAATAGTAGAAAAATGCTCAAAGGAATACAAGGAATTTTCGAGAAACTTTTAAAAACGAGTCCTTTAAACAAATGTTATCTCTTCCCTGGTAATGTTAAAAAAAACCATGGCAATGATTTCCATCGACATAAAATTTAAGATGAAAAAATATCAGTTATTAAATTAAAGGAGAGAAAGTCTTAAAAGCGTTAACTTTCTACCGAAGACTTGACGCCTAAGGACACATCTTCGCTAAAAAAAACTGACTACGGAATACTAGATTTAAAATCATTCTAGATAATTGATTTACTAAATTAAAATAATAATAACGATGCAATTTCTTCAAGCAATCCTCAAAATATGAAGATTATAAGTTGTTGATACGAATATAATTTTACTTTTTTTGTCGAATAGTCATCTAAAAACACAAGGATCTTAAATTCTTTCTTTTAATCGATTTTATATGCAAACCTGATAAATTGTAAGACACGTGTAAGACACGTGATCAATTGTAAGTACGTGGCAGCGCAAAATTAATATGCTAATAGTCTTCGCTTCACTGAACTAAATAAAGCAGTGAAAAAATTCCTCAACCCCAGAAAACATGTAACCGTACGGTAACCTTTTGTCGGAATAATTTTCTTTTATTGTCACAAAACTGTTTGTACTAAAAACCTTTTTTGAATAAAGCAAAAATAGTGCAGTTTCAGACTTTTCATCCTAAAAGGATTAAAAATTATTTTTAAAGCTTTTTTTAAACTTATTTTATAACCGTCGTTGAACAGCCAATTTCGGGTTTACGACTACCATGTTCAACTCCGTAGCCTTGTAATTTTGAACCCAATCAAGAAGACAAGGAAACTACTGGATCAGTTCAACAGAGGTATAATTTGTTGTGGGAACATGGAGGACTCTGTGACCCGACTGATTTAACGTACATCAGTCACCATTTACTACACAGGGAGTCCTTGGCCTTTGGGGATCGAACCCACGACCTCTTGAAAATGGGCTCAGTGCCCTACCAACCAGTCTATCCCAGCCTGATTAAACTATTTTTTTTTTACCGTTGTTGAACAGCCGACACAATTTTTGTGTTTACGACTACTAATGTTCAACTCCGTAGCCTTGTAATTTCGAACCCAATCCAGAAGACAAGGGAACTCTTGAATCAAGTATGGGGAGAAATTTACCTTCGTGGAGGATTTTTTGATGGAACTAACCTGCATTTCCGCTACATGGAAAGAAAGACCATGAGAACCTCCCATGATTAGCCTGACTGCAAGGGGACTCTAACTCATGATCTGTCTACAACTGAGTATATTTTACGTCAGCACTGTGGTCGGTGCAAGCCGAATGCGGAATTCGTATTGACCAGCCATCGCCGGGATCGAACCCCGGTTCACCTCATTGGAAGGCGAACGCTCTATCCTCTTATTGAATTCCATAAGTTTAGCTAGGGAACTTTCTTTGTGAGGATATTTTATGTTAGTACTGTAGTCAGTGTGAGCCCGATGAAGATTTCGTATCAATCAGTCACCTCTGCGATGCAAACCTGGGTCACTTCATCAGCAGGTGAGCACTCTTTCCCCTCGGCCACCTGAACTTGACCCTCAATATCTGTCAGTTTTCGTTTATAAAAATATATAAAAGCTATTTCATCGTTTACGAATGTCGTATTAGCGGACTTTAAAAGTATAATTCAGTTTAAAAAAATCTAATTTTTGATAAAATCAATTTTGGCGTCATTTACATAATTTTTATTAGGTAAAAAAGTAAAAATTAACTATTTCGAACGAAACTGAACATGTTTTGTCCTTAACAGACAGTTTTAAATTTTAAAAAGTTAATAAAATATAGAGTAATTTTAAATGGAAACGTTATATTTTAGCTAAAATTAGTAGAACTACTTATTTATACATTTAAAACTGTAACTATGACATTTGTAAATAGCTTAATTGCTAACAAGAATATTATTAGAAACGATATAAAGGGTAATACGAATTTAAAAATGTATGTTAAGAGCCGGGAAAATGGGACACCTTTTCTATTCCATTTCTAATCAATAAAAGTTAGTTTTGTATATATCATTGTTGCATCGAAACAATAAAAGTACTAAAACAATGGATTGAATTAATAAATTACAAATCATGTTTTCGTAACAGTGTGCATTGTTTAAACTCAGCTCAACAATAACTAGAATTCATTTCAGCAATTATTGAAATTTTATTACAACAATAACTATAATCCATTTTAAAATTCATTTTATGTTCGACTTTTGTGGGTGTCGGTTGTATTTGGATTCCAAGAACTGAAAATTTTGCAGTTTAAATGAGGAGGTGCTGTAGCTGTAGCGAATATGAAGTAGTTAAAGCTGATTAAAAACTGTAAGTAAAAATAATTTAAAATCCAGATAGAAAAAATTCAGAATTTGGAAACCATAAATCCAAAGGAGAAAAAATTTTTACCGGATATAGCTTTTAATCTAATAATCCATTTTCATGCACCAAGTTGTCCACCAATAAATATATTAAATGTCTTTAAGGTTAACATGCAACTACTTGAGAAATATAGATAGGCTATAGAGAACCATGAAAAAACCATTCTAGATTCTGGTCAGGAAATCGCTAATAACCAATAATCAAATTTGGCGAAAACGCAATTTTTCCTGATAATTATACATATCAAAATCGAGAATATTTTGATCAATATCGATAACTCTGCACACCAACATAATGATAATTGTTAAATATAATATTGCTTTGAGTGTTGATAAAGTTTATTGAACGAAAATCATGACCAATATAAAAATAATAGACGCTATTTGAAAGGAAAAACTTTGCTGTTTATTGCTATATATCGATGATTTTGATAACGATAATTATATATATGTATATTTGATTTCTGTATTAAATCTTAGCACTTATCCGATATACGTAACGATGTTCTTGTTGGCGACAATTGGAAAGGCAACCGCCAATATACAGTCCTTATCACTAATAAGTATTGAAAAATACTAACATATCTGCTTGCGCGTTATTATAACGACTTCCAAGTAAAAAATAGAAATGGTATGGCATCAATTTAAAACAATTGAGTTTAAATTTATAAATTACAACATTTCAAATTAATATAACCACATTCTTAATCATAACTAAGATTAATCACTTCTTGAAAAACGAAATTAAAACTAACTACATTCTATATCTTTAAGTAGCATTTATAAAATACCTAAGCTTTGCGAAAATTTCACCAATTTCAATAATAAGCTAATTCCTAAGTGTTTGAAAATTCAGAAACTAAGTTTTACCAAATCTTTAAAGTTTACCAATTATGTAGGTTACTACAAAAACTAGAAATCGAAAGCTCAATTTCCTTATTATTAATTAAATTTATGAATTTGTGGACAAAATCTTTTTTTATTATCAGTTCTATTGCGTACTCCACTAGATTTACCCATGTATTTTATAATGTTCCCATTTCTTTGATGATTTTTCTTACAAGTTGCCGGGGTATTCAATGAACTTAAGCAAAATTCTTACTTTTTCTGCAGAATTTCGTATCTTTATTTTAAAGGTGCTTTTATCGCTGAAATTCATTTAAACCTTTGTAACTCAGCAACTCTGATTTAAGAAATATTTACGCGGATGTTAGAATACATCATTTTAAGCGTGTAAAAAATAATGAATTAAAATAATAAAATTAATAAAATTAAGACCTTAAAATTAAAAATTTATTGATAAAAGGCATTTGTTTAACATCTCCAATATCGTGAAAAATAGCACAAAAATTCCAATATATTTAAAACTTCATGTGAAAAATTTTGAAATTGTTGTTTTTTTGGTAACAATGTCTCACACCACATTTTTCAATCCCTCCTTAGCCAAATATACAATCAAGGGGATTGTTGCAAAAAAAAATTGTATATCCTGCTATTATGT
Organism: Parasteatoda tepidariorum; assembly: GCF_982258835.1. Lineage (NCBI taxonomy): Eukaryota > Metazoa > Arthropoda > Arachnida > Araneae > Theridiidae > Parasteatoda > Parasteatoda tepidariorum. The sequence goes on from NC_141758.1 coordinate 106,310,095, forward strand.
CGTGGAACAATTCTTGCTAAACGCATTATAATATTGGCAGCTGCACCAAGACTTGGTTCCCCCGAGTTTGCAATATTTTCTTTACCTGAATTTAGTTCGATTTTATAGGTAAATCCACCTCATTATAGGATTGACTTTTCATGTATGTTGCAGATATGTGACGGGGTGATACAAAGGGTTAACACACTTTACATTTTCTGATATTTTTATCACGAAAATTACTAGTCGAATCCATGAATCTTTTCTTCTAAGAACTTTGTAAGCATAATCAAAATTTAAATATCGGCAATTACAGTTGGCCCATTTTTCTACCATGTCAACATTCAGATTCAAACTTTTCATAACAAGAATTAAAGTAATTGATTAATTTTAAAGTAATTCAGTAATTTTTAAAGTAATTTCCTTTTTTGTGACTTTTGTTCAGAATCGATACTTTTTAAAAGTTTAGGCAATTGATCCGATTTTAACAATAGGTTAATAACGTGTACTTTTCTTGTTTTCCAATATTTTTTTTATTCTTATTTAGAGATTTTCTCAATACGGCTTATTTGATAATTGATTGACGTAAATCAAAGTCTAGTGCTAAAGGGTATTAATTTAATCAGACAGTACCCATTTCGGGTTTCACATACTTTATTATGAATTAAGTCATATCACTATCTTGTGAAATACTAGTTTTTTTTTCACCATTTTCCTTAGTTGAAATAATATAATAGGTGCCGGGAATCTGTTTTTAAATGCAAGACAAGTCCAAATAAGACAATTCTTATTTGGAAACTTTCCATTGAACTCCCATAATCGCCAAGTTTTTCACATAGTTTTGACAGTGATATCTTTTCTAACTATACGTTTCAATTGTCAGTTGTTCATAATTTTATTAAAATCGCCAACGATAATTTTTTTAGTTCAAAAATCCATTCGTTAAAATGATAATTTAATTCCTGAACAAACGTTTCCCCTGCTTCTAAGGGGATTTTACATGTAGCTCAAAATTTTAAGTACTTCTGACTTAAGTTTAAATATAATATCAGTTAAGAATCAGCTATTTTACTAAGTCGTTATTACTGGCATCTTTAGGTGATTCTCTGGTCAATATATTTAAAATGTTCTACGGTACTAAGTTTTAGAGGCAAACCAAACATCCATCTTCAACAAGTACCATTTCCTCTCGACGTTCAAAGTTTGTAAGATATAATGTAAACTTTTAGCACCCTACATAAGCTTGATACCTATAACTATCACATACTTATATCAGTATTTTAGGTATCTATTTCAATAGCAGTTATTACCACAACACTATCAGTACCTATTTCCCCAATTAATGAAGCATCACTGGTTTGAATAAAAGTTTGGAAAACTTTTTACAGAACCTAGAAATGGATAAGTACCAAATTTTTTTTTTTATCATAGTTTTTGATTTGTCATATTAGATTTGAAGCTATCAATGTTCAATTACGTTGCCTTATAATTTTAAACCTAACTCAGAAGAAAAAGGACCGAGATAAACTTATTGTCATGAAGGATTTTTGGTCTGACATGTTTAATTTTTAAAAGTTTTTATATTGTTTTTGAAAGCATATTTGTATAATTTGATCACAAAAGTATGGAACTATATGCAATCGTGACTGATTACTTAAAACCTAAAACGCAATGGTATTTTCTTAACTTGTAACAGAGTATATTAATATAAGTCAATGTATGAACAGAATTTCATTGAATACTTAGATTGAAATAGGAGAATTTTTATATTCTATACCAAAATTTCTACTGGATCTTTAGCATTTTTAGACAAAAATTGAAATAGAAGAATTATTATATACTTTACCAAGATTAAAGTAGAAAAATTGAACTGGCAAAGATTGAAATAGGAGAATTAGTTATACTTTACCAAGAATTCTACTGAATGTCAAGCAATTTTGGACGAAGATTGAAATAGAAGAGTTATTATATACTTTACCAAGATTGGAGATTAGAGAATTAAATAAGAGAATCGAAATGGCAAAGATTGAAATAGGAGTATTATTATTTACTTTAGCAAGAATTCTACTGAATATCCAGCATTTTTAGACAAAGTGTGAAGTAGGAGAATTATTATATATTTTATAAATATTTCTTCTGAATGTCTAAACTTTTTAGGCAAAGATTGAAGTAGTTGAATTATTGTATACTTCACAAAGATTTCTTTATTTTGTTTTATAATCGTCATTGAACTGTCGACCCAATTTTGGATTTACTACTACCAATGTTCAACTCCGTAGCCTTGTAGTTTTGTACCCCATCCAGAAGACAAGGGAACTCCTGGACCAAGTATTGGCTGAAATATGCTTTCGTGGAGGACTTTTTGATGAAACCAACCCGCACCACTTTGTGTAACAAATAGAAATTTATTATAGTTTTCTTCTTCTCAATACATTTACAGAAGGGTTTGTGGCTATTTTTTCTAATGGATCTTTTTTTTTTGTTCTGACGTCCACTGGATGCGGGATGACTCTTGAGGTAGTAAACCGGTCAGCCTGGATCCTTTCGCCTGGCTGAGAGGAGAGATAAAAAGGACTTGAAGAATGGATGAAGAGGCATTTCACCTATCAGTTGCGCTTCTGCGATTTATTATTTATTTCCACTCAGATGAATTAATTGGAGCCCCTAACGGGGCTGATGCTAAGATAACCAACACATATGAGTGAGTATGAGATGAAGAGGCAGTACTACGAGAGGGCGGATGAACTAAGACGGTACCGCTGAGGGAATGATGAATTAAAGCCGGAGTCGCTGAGTATATTGAGCAGGAGTCTTGAGCAAAGTTAAGCCGAAGCCGCTAAGTTGTAAACTGAAAGTGACGAGCTGAGTTCCAGAGCCGTTCGTATCTGTTTTCCTGTCCCGAGCGTCTCAGTGCTGAAAGTCTGTGGTCCCCCAAGTGCTAACTGTCACCCTATAGAAAAGCCCAGAGTAGCTTGAAGTGTTGGAGTGCTGTCTATCAGAGAATGGAATGTTGACCGGATCCACGAGTCTGACGGCAATACCAGTGGGCGTTCCAGGGATTTGGTCCGTATTTTGATTTGAATCTATAAACTGTAAGTTCGATTTTAGTACTGTTTTGTAAAAATAATTTACTCTGACTTTTAATTGCTTCTACTGAATTTTAAGATATATATTTGAGGATAAGCCTTTTATTTTTAAGCCTGTTTACGAGATTCAGAAAATAGTGTTCTCTATATTTATAATTGAGTTTGGTAGATTTTAAGATAAGTGTGCTTTTTTAATTGTTTTACTAGATTTGAAGTAATAGCATGTTGAGCCATAGATTTTTATTGCATTTTTATAGAAAATATAATTTGGTGTTGATAAATATTAAACTAGAAGTAAAGTATAATTTGGAAATGTGTGATTGATAGCATTTGGAAATGCTTGGAGTGTGTTTTTGTTTAAAAATTTGAATTTCAATAAAGTTGGTTGAAAATGTTAAGTGTTTCAAATAATTCCTTTGTTGATTTTTCTGGTTGAACGTGGGTAACTGTTATCAAAAGTAGTTTATTGATCAAAGCTTAATAAAAGTTGTAAAAGGTAACAGTACATTTGTTTTCAGTTTTGTATTTAAACTGAGAACTTTTTTTTGTAATCATCTTTGTACAGCACACATCATTTATTTTGAATTTTTATTTGCTTAATCAGCAGTCGATATAGTCAAAACCCTGTCCATATTTACATTCAGTTACAACTTCTTAAAAGAGGTAACCATTTGGACTTGGATTGCTACTTAACATAGGCCACTCACCAGTTAAAATGTTTGAAGTTAGTTTACCCTTACAAAACAAATCAACACCCGTTTGTTTTAGAATAGAGTTAAGACGTAAATATCAAAAATAATAACTGTAAATAAAACCCAAACTGTTTCAGTATTTGGAGCAAGCCTCGTTTTCTTCTTTATACATCCCAGTTTTTCTTTTCGAATATTGCCTTTTAAAATCCCTGATAAAGTACCGAACAGTCCTGTCTTAAAACCAAACCATTATAGCTATTTCATCATAACTTTTTTCATTACAGTATTTAATTTCACTTCCATTTTATTTTAATCTTTCAGTCTCGAGTGTTTGAAATAAGTATAAAGTACATGAACACGAAAAAATTTCTTTAGTTATTTGAAGCCATCTAAAAAATTTAATTTTTCTACTTTTACTCAAGTGGAGAATTTCAAGCGTTTCGGATTTGTTTTTTTGAAATTTATAAAATTAAAAATAAATACAAATTGTTTAAAATTTTAGGTTCCTATTTGGTTGATAATGATTTGATCTTAATCATTTGTTACGTTTTATGATGGTTATTATGGTTTTTATTATGATTTCGTGACTGAAACTCTATCTCTGGTCTTAATCATCTGTTATGGTTATTTCGGATTATTATTGCGGTTTTCCTGAGATATAAAACTCATAAAATTCATTCAGAAAAATGTGTTCTCCAAAAACAAAAATGATAATGATGTGAAAAAAAATATCTTGTGTAATGAAGAAAATAACTTCACGACAGATGTAAATGGAATGAAACCTTAAATTTATACTTCTTGAATAGCGGATAAGTAAAATATTCAAAAATTCCATAAAATGCTATCGATATTTAATCAAGTACTATGTATGCAATGCAAACATGCTTGATTGCCGGAAGAAACTGAGACTTAAAAGCAAATATTATAAACATGAGACTTTTGGAAATTTTAAATGTTGTAATATCCCTTTAATTTCAGAACTTTAATTCGGAAGTTGCAGTGACTGTATTTATTTCCTTTAATTAAGAAAAAAAATTGGTTCCTAGAAACGAGTTAAAATATTTTTATTCCTCCAATTTTGATTGTACATGCCCCCTGAGCAAAGATGACTCAGGTGATAGAGCGTTCACCTTCCAATTAGGTGAACCGGGTTCGAATCCCAGCGATGGCTGGTCGATACGAATTCCGCAACCGGCTTGCACCGACCACAGTGCTGACGTAGAAATATCCTCAGTCGTAGACGGATCAGGGGTTAGAGTCCCCTTGCCGTCAGGCTAACCGTGGGAGGTTCTCGTGGTCTTCCTTTTCATGTAACACAAATGCGGGTTAGTTCCATCAAAAAGTCCTCCAAGAAGGCAAATTTCTCTCAGTACTTGATCCAGGAGTTTTCTTATCTTCTGGATTGGGTTTATTGAATTTCAAGGCTACGTAGTTGAACATTAGTAATCGTAAACTCAAAAATTGGGTCGGCTGTTCGACGACTGTTATTAAAAAAAACAAAAAACATTTCGTTCGAAAATTTACATTTGGTGTTTAAGCATTCTTTTCAAATACATTCAAATTTATACTCCTTACGAATCAAAATTTGTCACAAATCAAAATCAAAACTTGGGGGAGAGGTAAATGAATAATTTGATGGAAAAATTTTGAAGGATTCTGTCACGAGGTGTTATAATTTAATTGTTTTTTGTGCTGGCTCAAATTCCGGTGGCAACGTTATTCACAATGCCATGGTTACGAGCAATTCTGTAACTAGAGAGAGTAGTTGAAAAATAATAAACATAGTTTTTTTTATAAAGATGCTTCAAGATTCCTAACTTGTTATTTATATAAGGACACAACATTTGGTGACCCGTCGACGTGATCCGTAGTTGACACAGGTTAGTGAAATATTTTATAGTGAGAGGAAAAGCATTGAATTTTTGTATAATGGAGGACATAATCAGAAAACGTAAACCACTTAGAATGACTTTTACAAAAACCATAGGAAGTTTATTTGACGAATTAGAAAAACAAACGCCTGACAGAAAAAACATCAAACAGCAGTGTTTTACTTTAGATAGAGTTTTTAATAAAATGAAAGAATGTGACGAATTAATTTTGAACGATATAAAAACAGACGTTGAATTTGAAGCATGAGTATAATAAGATTGAAGAATATGATCAAAAAATGGATTTGGCAAGAGCAGAAAGTGAAATATTTTTCAGTAAACAAATTGTGTTGAATGGAGCGGCGAGTTCCGTCACTTTATCGCCAAATACAAAATGAAGAATGCGTCTTCCGAAGATTGAATTGTTACGTTTTGGAGGAGACCTGAAAGATTACCTTGGGTTTTGGAGCCAGTTCCAAAGAATACATACTGATAGCGAGTTGGCTCCAGAAGACAAGTTTCAGTATCTACTGCAGTGCGTAACACACGGTAGCCGAGCTCGAGAAGTAATTGAAAGTTTTCCGCCAACAGCGGAAAACTATAAAAAGGCCATCGACGCGCTGAAAAGCAGATTTGGGAGAGACGAGCTACTGATAGAATATTATGTCCGTGAATTATTAACTCTTGTTGTAAAAAATGCTACAGAAAAAAGGGGAGATTTAAATATTGCAAATTTGTATGACAAATTAGAGTCACATCTCAGATCGTTAGAATCGTTAGGATTGGCGAGTGAAAAGTATGAAGCGATTTTGTTTCCATTGGTGGAGTCCTGCATTCCCGTAGATTTAATGAGAGTTTGGCTGCGAAATCCAATACAGTCGGGCGTAGCAGGTGAAATGGCAGATAGTTTTGGAAACAAATTGAAAAACTTACTTTCATTTTTGAAACGCGAGGTGGAAGGCGAAGAACGTTTACAACTGGCGAGAAATGGATTTGATGGTGCTCGGACAAGGTTGAGGTCTAAGAAAGAGCAACACATCGACGAAATCATTCCCACCGCCAGCACTCTGGTTTCTAGTGACATATCCCAGAGGCATCCATTTTGTGTGTTCTGTGACAAGACTCATGAAAGTAGAGATTGCTTCATTGCACAAAGTTGGTCTTTGGATAAGAAGAAAGAAGTCTTAAGCAATAAGAAAGCGTGTTATATTTGTTTCAAGGCTAACCATAGGGCTAAAGAGTGCAAAGCAAAACTCAAATGTATGATGTGTTCCAAGCGGCATCACGTAATTATGTGTTTCGAGTTACCAGTAAACAAAAGGGAGTTGACAGCTAAGGAAAGGGTAGATTCAAGTAATGTGTTGGTCGCCAAAGAGGGTAACGAAGTTCTTCTGCAGACTCTCTTAGTAAATATTGAAGCCAATGGGAAAAGAAAACTGGTTCAAGCTCTTATTGACAGTGGCTCCCAGAATTCTCACATATTGAAGAGAACTGTTAAAGAAATGGGCCTTAAACCTACGACAAGAAGAAGTTTAGCCCAATCATTGTTTGGCGGCGTTACGACGCAAGTGAAAGATCATGGGCTTTACCAAATCACTCTTAAACCACAAAATAGAAATTTTTCTCTGGACATACAAGTTTTTGATCAGCAGTCTATTTGTGGTACAATTCCTAGACTTAAAAGAGGACCGTGGAATAAGGAATTATATAAGAAAAAGATATGGATTGCTGATTACGGAGAAGGTTCACCTGATATAGAACTGTTAATTGGTGCCGACTTTTGCGGACAGCTATTCACTGGAAACATGGAACGTCTTCAATGTGGGTTGATTGCCTGTGAAACTCATTTAGGCTGGCGTGTTATGGGCAGAACCACCAATGATTCTTACGACCCATTACGCACTAATGCTTCTGTGAGTATCACCATGTTAATTCATAGTGATAAAATAGAACACTTTTGGGACATGGAAGTTTTAGGAATCAAAGATCCTGTAGAAAAGGCCCCAAAAGAAGAAGAAGTGATGAAATTTTTCAACGATACCTTGTCAACTGATATTGATGGGCGCTATATGGTTAAATTACCCTGGACAGACAATGCTGATCTTCCGGATAACCGAATCATTGCCGAAAAAAGACTTCTTTCCACCACATCCAAATTAATTTCTTCAGGAAGATATTTAGCCTATGAGTCGGTTTTCCAAGAATGGGAAAGGGATCAAATAATAGAGGTGGTTCCTGATGAAGTTCCGAAGGGGAGGTGTCATTTTCTTCCTCACAGAGGAGTTTTTAAGGAACATTCGACAACTAGAGTAAGACCAGTATTTGACGCCGCAAGTAAAGAAAAAGGCAAATTTTCTCTCAACGACTGTTTAGACAAGGGTTTGAATGTATTGGATACCATTCCATCGATATTGATGAGATTTAGAGAAAAGAATCTTGGCGTGATTTCCGACATAAAGAAAGCTTTTTTACAGATATCTATAAATCCAGAAGATCGAGATTTTTTTGGTGGAGTGATTATGAAAAAAAGAAGATGAAGACGTACAGACACAGCCGGTTGGTCTTTGGACTGAATTGTAGCCCATTTATACTTGGCGCTGTAATCAACAACCTTTTACACATTTGCCCTCAAAAATATCGTGACGTTGCTGAAATTTTGGAGAAAAGTTTTATGTGGACAATTGCGTCACGTCAGTTGATACCGTTCGAGAACTTTCTCATTTCGTGACCGGAGCAACCGAATTAATGCAACTTGGAAACTTTGAATTTAGAGGCTGGGAAAGTACGACAAGTGACGCTGAATTGGAGCCTTCCCAACTACTTGGTCTTCTTTGGGACCGAAATGAGGACGTACTTTTTTGTGATTCTGATCAATTTAATAGCAGCTGTGAATCTTTTACCAGAAGAAATGTGTTGTCCTCCATTCAAAAGGTTTTTGATCCCATAGGGTTTACTTGCCCTGTGACAATCATTCCTAAATTGTTGCTGCAAGAAACTTGGAAGAAAAAATTGTCTTGGGATGAACGACTCCCTGAGGAAGCAAAGAAGAAATTTATCAAATGGCTGTCCGACTTGACTAAATTGAAAACCATACGAATACCCCGATGTGTGATTCCTTTAGGATACCGACAGTCTTTCAGCTTGCACACCTTTTGTGATGCTAGCGCGTCGAGCTACGCTTGCGTAATTTATTTGGGATCAGAAGTAAAAAAGGGTGTTAATGTACAGCTACTACAGGCCAAGTCACGAGTCGCGCCGATACGACTCACAACCATACCTCAATTAGAGCTACTGGCATGCAGTATTGGCGCTCGACTAGCACAATCAATGCAGAAAGCTATGAGTTTAAAAGATGTACCTGCATTCTTTTGGTCGGATTCCACAACTGTTCTCCATTGGATTAAGAACAACGAAAATTGGGGTACATTTGTGAACAACAGAGTAAAGGAAATAGTTCAGCTCTCATCAAGAGAAATGTGGAGACACGTTCCTGGGCACAGCAACCCAGCCGATCTTCCTTCAAGAGGATGCTCTGTTCAAACTCTTAAAGAGTCTAAGTGGTGGGAGGGCCCACAGTGGCTTAAAGGGTCAAAGGAGGAATGGCCCGACTCAGCAGAACAAACCGATTAAGATGAGGTCTCAAGAGAGAGAGAGAAACCCGTAGTTGTAATCAATCTTCATACTCATGAGACTACTTGGTATTTGAAGCGGTTTTCAAAATACTCAACTATAGTACGAATGGTAGCATGGATCCTTCGATTCTGCACAAATTGTAGAAACCCAGGTAGTATAAGAAGAGGAGAGTTATCTGTTGACGATATAAACTCGGCTGAGCAGAAACTACTAAAAATTGTGCAGAAGGAAAGTTTTGGTGACACTGTCACGAAGAATAAATTGAAAGGCTTCAACACTTTCCGCGAAGCCGACGATCTGATAAGAATAAAGAAAAAAAATTTCAGAAGGGAAGATGAAGAAAACTTCAAATGTCCCATAGTTTTACCGTCTGATCACCCACTTGTGGAAAAGTTAATTTATGAAAAGCATCTGGTTTCTTGCCACAGTAGAACTCAAGTAGTCCTGTCAGATCTTCGACAAACTTTTTGGGTTCTCAGAGGTCGGAAGACTGTTCAAAGGATCTTGAAACGATGCATTCGATGTAAGAGATATTCTTCCAAGAAATTAGAAACCGTGCCTGCCTCCCTTCCTGAAGACAGGGTTCGAGACGCGTTGGTTTTCGAGGTGACAGGGGTTGACTTGGCAGGGCCACTCTATTTGAAGAATGGAGATAAAGTTTGGATATTATTGTTTACCTGCGCCGTGTATCGGGCTATCCATTTAGAGCTGATACAGAGCCTCTCAACTGATGGATTCTTGCTTGGACTAAGAAGATTTATAGCAAGACGTGGGAGACCACGAACTACACTGGTTATCATAAATTAAGGAAAAATCACAAAAATAGCGATAACTCTTTCAAAAGTAAGCCAAACCGTGCAAAATTTGCATATGTTGTCCACTAAGAGTAGCTGAGTAAAATTGCAATATGCAAATTAGTGGCGCTGCACTCGGCTTACGTCATCTGCCTGGAGCATAAAAGTCCAAGTTTGAGAGAAAGCACACAAATTTTACTGTGATTGCGACATTGAAAATCTGAGATAGCCAATTCGTAATAATGACCTCTAGGCATCATTTGCCTGAAGAACTACGATGGAGAGCCATCGGGAGACTAGAGGCAGGGCAGAGTCAATCAGAAGTGGCCAGATGGCTAAATGTGAGTCCATCTGTGGTTCATAGACTTTGGAGGCAATTTCAAACCACAGATTCGGCATCTAGGAGGTTCAGTCAAGGACGGCCAACTGTTACGACCAGTGCCGATGACCGATATTTGACATTAAGTGCACGCAGGAATAGAACCGCTACTCCGACACATCTTAGATCCTCTCTTGCTGCAGCCACCGGAAGGTTGGTGTCAACGTCAACTGTGCGCAGAAGGCTCCACGAAGGTGGTCTGTATGCGAGACGACCAGCCATTTGCGTGCCGCTCACATCACGCCATAGGAGAGACCGTTTGCAGTGGGCCCGACAACATGTCCACTGGACGTCAGATCAATGGAGGCCTGTTCTCTTTACGGATGAGTCCAGGTTTAGTCTAGAAAGTGACAGTAGACGTTATTTGATATGGAGAGAACCTGGGACCCGTTATCATCCATCAAACATCCGTGAAAGAGATGCATACGGAAGAGGCAGTGTCTGTGTTTGGGGAGGCATATCCTTAGGAGGGCGCACATACCTCCATGTCTTTCCAAGGGGAACCGTGAATGCTCAGGTTTATCGAGACAACATCCTTGATGCTTATGTGCGCCCATATGCCGGGGCAATTGGTGATTGCTTCCTGTTACAGGACGATAATGCAAGACCACACAGAGCTCGCATTGTTGATGATTATCTTCAACAGGAAACAATTACTCGCATGGAGTGGCCAGCTCGATCCCCGGACTTGAATCCTATCGAGCACGTTTGGGATGCTCTAGGGAGGCGTGTATCTGCCATCAATCCGCCCCCTCAGACCCTTGCCACGCTTGCAACTGCTTTACAAGAGCAATGGCTCTCACTTCCTATTGAACTGATAGACCGCATAATTGAAAGCATCACACATCGCTGTTTGTGCTGTATTGCTTCTAGAGGCAATCATATTCCATATTAAAGGTACTTTTTCTATTGCAAACCGATACTTCCAATTTGTTTATTTTATACATGTGCTAATTTCTATACTACTATTAATGTCTGATAATTTCTTTTTATGTTGTTTAATACCTTACTATGTGTTGTATATTGTGGGTAAGTTTCATAAAATTCCATGTGTAATTTCTTGAGTTATCGCGATTTTTGTGAATTTTCCTTAATTTATGATAACCAGTGTATATATAGCGACAACGGAACAAATTTCGTTGGAGCGGTCAATTTAATGGCTTCTATCGACTGGAGCAAAATAGTTCAAGAGAGTTCAATTTTGAGAATTCAATGGGTCTTTAGCCCTCCTACAGCCGCCTGGTGGGGTGGGTTTTGGGAGCGTATGGTCCAAATGGTGAAGAACCTTCTGAGAAGAGTTTTAGGAAAAGCATCCATAAATTTTGAAGAGTTGAGTACCGTTCTATGTGATTCAGAAGCAGTTATCAACTCCAGGCCACTCAACTATTTATCTGAAGATCCAGAGGACTTAACACCACTAACCCCAGCTATGTTCCTTCAGGACGTTCAAACGGTGGGAGTGCCTGACTTAGACAATTTAGATAGCGTCAACCTGGCCAAAAGGTGCAGATATCAACAGAAATTGAGAGAGGATCTCCGGAAGAGATTTCGGGAAGAGTACCTCAGTATGCTTATTCATAGGCAGGAAAATAAAAAAACCTATCAAGCGAATACAAATTGGAGATGTGGTCCTCATCGAGTGTGACAAAAGGAGACTGGACTAGCCAATGGGACGAGTCGTTGAAGTTTTCCCTGGGAAGGAAAACTCGGTTAGAGTCGTAAAATTGAAAACTGGAAAAGGCGAACTAATTCGTCCTGTGCAACGATTGCATCCTTTGGAACTCGATTTCACAAATGAAATATTTAACCGTGAACCATTTAAACAAGTAAAGATCAATAACTTTAAAGATAAAACTAAAGTTGATAGCCTCAAAGGTGAAATTGAATTTGGAGAGATTAGAGATGATGAACGATGCACAGACTTAATGAAAACTAAATGTGGTAGGGCTGTACGAAAACCAACTCGTTACAGTTAATTTAAGTTTCGTTAGACGTCAACTGTTGTAGCTTCTTCTACCTTTGAATGTCTAAGAGATTTGTGTTTGATTTTTAATAACAATCAAAGGTGGGAGTGTGTCACGAGGTGTTATAATTAAATTGTTTTTTGTGCTGGCTCAAATTCCGGTGGCAACGTTATTCACAATGCCATGGTTACGAGCGATTCTGTAACTAGAGAGAGTAGTTGAAAAATAATAAACATAGTTTTTTTTTATAAAGATGCTTCAAGATTCCTAACTTGTTATTTATATAAGGACACAACAGATTCGCTTAAGAAATTCTTGACCCTCTTCAAACGTCCCATCTGGCCTAGTTTTCCTTTAGTTTCACCTTGGGCTATCCATTGACCCGCTATTCAAATTTTTTACTACAGAGAAGTATAGAGGAGGGGAGGAGTTTTTAATGTATAAATATATATTTTAAAAAAATATACCTAAAGCAAAACAAAAGAATAACTCAAATTAACATTTAAGAGAGAAAATAAACCGATTGTCTTATTTCATATTTTACAGAACGTTAGCTATGTTAATTTGGAATTTTTGTATAAATTTTTACAGGGATTTCAAAAAAAAAAAAATTTCGGGGGGGGGGGGGATTTTACGAAAAACACTAAAGTACTAACTGTGTCGAGTTAACTAGAAAATCTATGTTAATTATGACTCATTGTGTTTTCTAAAAATTAAATAAATCCACTCTCTAACAATGGCTATTGAGTTGGTTTTAAAAATATTTTTTTTTGTGTACACCATTGTTGAAGCAAAGCTAAAAGATGCAGTTTAACAATTACATTCAAAAGTAACAAACATTATTAGCTATAAAAGTATTGATTGTTACAAAATTATTTCAAAAATAAGTTGAAATCATTATTGAGTTCATTTTGCGTTTGAATTTCGTGTGTGAAGGTTATTTTTTGGAAGTTGAGTAAAAGTTTTTAAAGACTGATGAAATAAAAGAATTTGTTGACCGAAGATAAGAAAGGTGACTTAAAATTGTGAGTCAAAATATTTCCTAAAATATTTATTTCATTAAATATAGAAGAAAAACAAAATAAAGTCAGCTAACGGTTTAATGATATTCAAAAATAAATGATACTCTTTCTTTACATTGTATATAACTAGTTTTAAAATTAAACTACTAACGCATTTGTTTGGTGTTTTCTAACATACAATAGAATGCAATAATTATTATTAACATGGGCTAAACTGTTAAAATAAAATAAACGTGCGAAATAGTAATCGTAATGAAAGATATAATCTTTTTTTTCTTCCTGTTTGTTAACTTACCAGTATTAAAATTTAATTTGCAAGCATGTTATGGTTTTAGTTAAGAAGTGTCACTATAAATTACAGACAACTATTTCTGCTTAAGGTGATTCAATTTTATATCTGCGATTATAATCCTGTATTTTGTTTGATGAAATTCTCAATAAAGAACTGGTAAACATTTTATGGGAGGCAAAAGCATTGCTTTAAAATGTTTTATCAAATTCATATTTTAAAGATGACAGTGAACCCATATTTTGTGTGTCAAAATAAAAAATTGCCTATCTGTTAGGAACAATTATATATGTAGAGATTATTATAATTATATTTCCTGAATTAGTAAATTAGTGTATTTAAGACGTACCGCTTCAAATATATCATTTGCAATTTAATATGTGATTTTCCGATTGCTAAGTCAAAAATTGTGACGCGTCAATGGCCGGAATTAATTTCTTGAGACAAACATAATATGTGAAATATTGATATAATTGTTGACAATTTAGGCTTCACTAATGTCCTGCAAAGGATTATTTACATTAGTACCAGTCTGCATTAGTGCCAGCAATTGCCGTAGCTATTTAGCTCTACTAGAAAATTGATAAAATTGTCGACCATTTAAACTTCACTAATGTTTCTCAAAGGATTATCTTCATTAGTACCAGTCTGCATTAGTGCCAGCAGTTGCAGTAGCTACTGATTTTATGATCCCTAACATTCATTATTTTTCAATTGCCATTTCACTATTTTCTGACCTAGGTTGCACATTTCTTTGGTATCATTTTTGTTTTTTGTTGCTAAAATTTAAATTTTTTCTTTTTCTCATTTCACCAGTTATTCCAGAGTCATTTTTAAAAAAAATCTAATTCACCAGTGTTGTACTTAGGACCATATTAGTCATTATACAGCACACATATACTCTTTTACCACTTTATTTTGTGTTGATACTTTCCATTGATGCTTGCATTCACTTCAATTTACTCAATCTGTTATCAACCTAATCAAAACGTGCTAATATTTACATTCGGCAGCAACTTCCGAAGTTATGTAACCATTTGGATTTGTTTCAGATGAAGATTTAACATTCTCCAGTTAACATGTTTGAATTTTATATTTTATTTTATACCCGATGTTGAACAGCCAACCTAATTTTGGGTTTACGACTACTAATGTTCCACTCAGTAGCCTTGCAATTTTTAACCGAATCCAGAAGACAAGGAAACTCCTGGATCAGTACCTCCAAAGGTATGATTTGTTATGGGAACATGGAGGACTTTGAGACTCGACAGATTTAACGGACATCAGTCACCATTTACTAAACGGGGAGTCTTTGGCCGGCGAGGATCAAACCCACTACTTCTTGGACATGGGTCCAGTGTTCTACCAAACAGGCTATCCCGGTCCGCATGTTTTAATTTAGATTATCCTTACAAAATGACTCTATACTATAGCTCAGGGGTTTCCAACTGGCCGCCCGGGGGCCGTATCCGGCCCGCTAAGCCTTTTTTTGTGGCCCGCGAACAAAATTATATTAGTTGTCATTTTTTGGCTGTTAATTTTCGTAAAACTATATGGTAAAAACCTAATATCTTCGTTTTTGTGAAATTTAACATACCAACTGTGCAAAAAATTTATTTCTCAGGTTTTGCATCAAAGAAAATATTTATTCAAATACAAAAATAATCGTGTATGTTGCTCTTTTTTATTTTATTTTTTTTGTATTTTGTGAATATAATTTAGTATGTGCGAATCAGAAATTTTCTCGAAGAAATTTTCCGATTAAACTTTTTGAAACCACTCATTTTGGACGAAAATATTTACACACACATTTTTAAATTTTTAATTTAAAATGTAAATATCTATTCTCTGGTAGTTGCTGCAGACAAACCTCAATTTTCTCATCGTCGAATATTTTGTGTGCTACTATGTAAATTTTATTACCAACCTTTCTAAAGTTTTATATCTTAACAATTAGATATCTGTTGAACATTAAATGTTTAATATTAATATTAATATAAAATTGTTTAATATTGTGCACATTAAAGTTATTGTAGCCCGAAATTTTATTATTTATTTAATATTTTTAAAAATATTATTAATAACAATTAAATATTTTTTAAAAATCTACTTCATATTTTATTTTGCAAATCAATACTTTTGTTTTGTACAACTTTGTAAAAATCTGCCATTAATATTTAATGTTCCTTCAAACTTAAAGAGTCCTACATAAAATTAAGATAAAGTTGAGGCCCGCCATTTGATTTGTGTTTTTAATTGTGGCCCCAGGCCTCATGTAAGTTGAAAACCCCTGCAGCTCGTTCACCAGGAGTTGGCACATTGCTCCGTGTTCATCACGTGGTATGCGACGATACTATTTTGCTTTTTATTTGGGAGAAAGATGTAAACAATCCTGAACAATGTTGCTATTTGGCGATCGTGTGACAAAAATATTTATTTCGTAATCTTTATTAAGTAAACCCATGTTTGGAGAGGACTCCCCAATGAATGCTCAGCATCTAGGGGTCTGTCCCGCAGTCACTGTCAATATCTATGACGGATACTGGAATGCTAGGGAACAGTTGCAGACACTTCTAACTGACTGATTTTCTGTTGATATTTCTATATAGATATTCTATTTAATGTTTCTTTGTTCTAATTGTTTTTGTATTTCCAAAGTTTTAATGCTTTCAAAATTTTTGTTTAATTCGTTGTTATTTGTTGTTGGACTGTTTTTACGCTGCAGCGAATGATGTATATCAAGTTCTGCTGCTAGAAATAATATAAAAAATATTTTCAGTGTCAAAAACGAACTTGCACATCTATTTAGAACAATTATATATTTAGATAATTATAATTGTACTTTCAGAATCAGAAAATTAGCATATTTAAGATGCACCATTTCAAATATAGCATTTTCAATTTAATATGTGATTACCCGATTGCTAAGTCGAAAATAGTGGTGGCACAATGGCTAGAATTAATTTTTTATTCAAACATAATGTGTAGAAAACTGATAAAATTGCAGACAATTCAGGCTTATCTTATGTTCCGCAAAAGATTATTTTCATAAGTACCAGTAGCTGCTGATTTTATGATCTCTTAACATACATTATATTTCAAATGCTTTTTCACTATTTTCTCACCTAGGTTGAACAATTCTTGTGTTTCAATTTATTGTTTTTTCAAACTCATTTTTTCATCACAATGTGCCAGTTAGTTGAAAACCACTTTTTTTAAAAAAAATCTAATTCACCAGCTTTGCACTTACACCGAAAATCGTCTTTCAATAGCACCATATACTCTTTCACCACATTATTTTGTGTTGGTACTTTAAATTAATGTTTCCATTAATGCTTACATTTGTAATAAATAGAAATTTATTATAGTTTTCTTCTTCTCAATACATTTAAAGAAGGGCTTGTGGCTATTTTTTCCAATGGATCTTTTTTTTTTGTTTGTTCTGACGTCCTCTGGATGCGGAATGACTCTTGAGGTAGTAAACCAGTCAGCCTGGATCCTTTCGCCTGGCTGAGAGGAGAGATAAAAAGGACTTGAAGAGTGGCTGAAGAGGCAGTACTACGAGAGGGTGGATGAACTAAGACGGTACCACTGAGGGAATGATGAATTAAAGCCGGAGTCGCTGGAGGAATGGCTAGGTCGAAGCCCCTGAGTATATTGAGCAGGAGTCTTGAGCAAAGTTCAGCCGAAGCCGCTAAGTTGAAAACTGAAAGTGACGAGCTGAGTTCCGGAGCCGCTATGTTCGTATCTGTTTTCCTGTACCGAGCGTCTCAGTGCTGAAAGTCTGTGGTCCCCCAAGAGCTAACTGTCTCCCTATAGAAAAGCCCAGAGTAGCTTGAAGTGTTGGAGTGCTGTCTATCAGAGAATGGAATGTTGACCGGATCCACGAGTCTGACGGCAATACCAGTGGGCGTTCCAGTGATTTGGTCAGTATTTTGATTTGAATTTATAAACTAAGTTCGATTTTAGTGTTTTGAAAAAATAATTTACTCTGACTTTTAATTGCTTCTACTAAATTTTAAGATATATATTTGAGAATAAGCCTTTTATTTTTAATCCTGTTTCCTAGATTCAGAGAATAGTGTGTTCTATATTTATGATTGAGTTTGGTAGATTTTAAGATAAGTGTGCTTTTTTAATTGTTTTACTAGATTTGATGTAATAGCATGTTGAGCCATAGATTTTCAATTGCATTTTTATTGAAAATATAATTTGGTATTGATAAATATTAAACTAGAAGTAAAGTATCATTTGGAAATGTGTGATTGATAGCATTTGGAAATGTTTGGAGTGTGTTTTTAAATTAGAATTCTAATAAAGTTGGTTGAAAATGTTAAGTGTTTCAAATAATTCCTTTGTTGATTTTCTTGGTTGAACCTAGATAACTGTTATCAAAAGTAGTTTATTGATCAAAGCATAATAAAAGTTTTAAAAGATAACAGTATGCATTTATTTTAGTTCATTTAATATGTAAATCGACTTAAACAAAACGTGCTCATGTTTACATCCGGCTTTAATTTCCGAACCTATGTCATCATTTGGATTTGTTTCAGATGGAGATTTAATAAAAAGCCTATTTACCAGTTAATATGTTTTAGGTTATCCTTACAAAATGAATCCATGATATGTCATAGGACATAGATGACATCTCTAAGACGAAATTTCTCATATGGTATCTCTTAAGAAGATATCTCTTAGAACCGAAATCATAGAACAACTGTACTAGGTAATATAAAAACCCCATTCTGTGTTTTCAAGTAATAAGCAAAAATGTCACATCATCACATTTTTCACTACACTGTCTCATTTCACTTTCGCTTTTTAAAAAAAAATCTTTCAGTCTCGAGTCACCAAAATAGGAATAAAATTCCAGAATATGGACTAATAGGATTTTCTGTGTGGGTGTTTGTAGCCATCTAAGAAACGTAAAATGTTTCTTTTTGTTCAAATGGATGAAAATTTTGCATTTAATGGATAGCATTTTGTTTTTTTTTTGTTAAACTTGAAGAACTTAAGATTAAAATTAAACGATATAAAATTTTCTGTCTCGAGGTTTAACTTTGGTCTGCTACCATCCATCTGCTACCATCTGATACAAATTCCCCTGTGTTATTAACAAAATGGTTTTACAGCATATGTAAAACCTTAAAATTATGCTTCTGAATTTGCAAAAAGTAAAGATATACAAGATGTTCGATAAAATGTCATCGATGTCCAATGAAGTAATCATGCAATGAGAGCACGTTTGATTACGGAAGGAAATTACGACAAGTTGAAAGCAAATGTTATAAAGGCTTTCAGAAATCTAAAATGTTTGTGAACAGTGTAATTTTAGAACTTAAAATGAAACGCAGTTTCAAAATGCATTATCTTTATTCGAAAATATATTTAGAAGGTAGAAATTACCCGAAGAAAAAAAATTCTGGTAAAATTAGCATAGTCTATGACTAGCACTTATCTGTTTCAAAATAATAATAATCATAATAAAAACCAAAAAGGCGTTATTTGAAGCAATTATTTGGTAGTTTATTAGTAACTGCTAAACGGAAAATCTGTTTTTTTTTTAAATATAGTTTTCATTACTACAAATTTTTAAAACCTTCAGAAATGAAGAAAAAAAAATTAACAAAATAAATTGTTTTTAGATCATGCTCAAGGATATAAGGATAAAGCTATCAAATAGAAATATATACAGATATATTACAGGTATACCTTTATTTACGAAAAAATTCTTTAACATATAATATGGAAACATTATACAAAATAAAATAAAACTAAAAATTAACACAAATTAATAAATAGAGGTAAAAAACGATTCCGTTGCTGCAAGTTTTATAGATCATTATCTATAATAATTTGAACTTCATCACTAATTTATGTATATTTTTACTTAATGTCTAAAAATACAATAGAACACCCTGATAAACTGTGTAGAATGAAATAGCAAATCTAGGGATATCATATTTCATAATGTTTTACGTTTTTCTAAAAAATAAATTCGCACACTGAAAATGACTATTGGGCTCTTTTTTAATTTTCTTATTTTTTTACAGTGTTTTCAACAAAGCTAAAGAAGACTATTAGCTATAAAAGTATTCATTGTTTCAAAATAGTTTACACAATAAGTAAAAATCATTATAAGATTCATTTTCTGTTTGGAATACTTGACTGTAGGTTGTGTTTTGAAGGTATGTAAAATTTGTTAAAAACTAACTGAAGAAAGTAAAGAAACAGTTAAAAAAAATGAGGATATAAGAGCTGATAAAAAAATGGTAAGTTAAAATACTTCTAACATTGGAACAAAATTTTTTCTAAGCATAATAAACTTTATTCATATTATTTTTAATATAAACTTTATTTATGAAACTTGCATTCAATCAAAGTTAATTCAGTTAATAAGGTGTAGCATAAGGCCAGCTTTTTTACTCTAATCTAAGGATTGGAGAGGAAGAAAGTCTTCAATGGCAAAAGGTTGTCTTTTAGGATTTCAATCTTCAGAGGGAATGAAAAGATTGAAGAACTGAAAAGGGCAGTAGAATTAGAAGCGAACCAAAAGGAAAGGAAGGGAAACGAAGAGATTTTACAGATTGTGGAATTGTTATTTCTAGGTAATATAAAATTTTCTTATGTTACTTGCATTGAATCTGAGTTGTATTCTTTAACTTTGATGGTGTGTAATGCGCTGAATTTTTATTTCTCTCTCACAGGGATAGGAAAGGAAATCTGTCTTCAATGGAAAAAGGTTGTCTTTTAGGATTTCAATCTTCAGAGGGAATGAGAAGATTAAAAAGGGCAGTAGAATGAGAAGTGAGCCTATTGAGAAGGAAGTAAACGAAGATATTTTACAGATTGTGGAATTGTTATTTCTAGGTAATATAAAGCTTACTTATAGTACTTGCATTTGATCTAGGTTGTATTCTTTAACTTTGATGGCGTGTAATGCGCTGCATTTTAATTTCTCTCTCGCAGGGATTGGAAAGGAAATCAGTCTTCAATGGCAAAAGGTTGTCTGTAAGGAAACAAAGAGCAGATTATGGAATTGTTATTTCTGGGTAATATAATATTTACTTATGTTACTTTCGTTGAATCTAAGTCGCATTCTTTAACTTTGATGGTGTGTGATGCACAGTATTCTTATTTTTCTCTCGCAGAGATTGGAAAGGAAATCTGTGTTCTATGGAAAAAGTTTGTCTTTAAGGATTTCAATCTTCAGAGGGAATGAGAAGATTGAAGAACTAAAAAGGGCAGAAGAATAAGAAGTGAACCAAAAGAAAAGGAAGGAATGCGAAGAAAATTTACAGAGTGTGGAATTGTTATTTCGATTTAATAAAAAATTTATTTATATTACTTGCATTCAATCTAGGTTGTATTCTTTAACTTTGATGGCGTGTAATGCGCTGCATTTTTATTTCTCTCTCACAGGGATAGGAAAGGAAATCTGTCTTCAATGGAAAAAGGTTGTCTTTTAGGATTTCAATCTTCAGAGGGAATGAAAAGATTAAAAAGGGCAGTAGAATGAGAAGTGAACCATAAGGAAAAAAAGGGAAACGAAGAGATTTTACAGATTGTGGAATTGTTATTTCTAGGTAATATAAAATTTACTTATATTACTTGTATTCAATCTAAGTTGTATTCTTTAACTTTGATGGTGTGAAATGCGCAGCATTTTTATTTCTCTCTCGCAGGGATTGGAAAGGAAATCAGTCTTCAATGGCAAAAGGTTGTCTGTAAGAATTTCAATCTTCAGAGGGAATGAGAAGATTGAAGAACTAAAAAGGGCAGTAGAATGAGAACTGAACCAAAAGGAAAAAAAGGGAAACGAAGAGATTTCACAGATTGTGGAATTGTTATTACTAGGTAATATAAAAAAATTTTATATTACTTGCATTGAATCTAAGTTGTATTCTTTAACTTTGATGGTGCGTAATGTTCAGCATTTTTATTTCTCTCTCGCAGGGATTGGAAAGGAAACCAGTCTTCAATGGCAAAGGGATGTGTTTTAGGATTTCGATCTTCAGAGGGAATGAGAAGATTGGAGAATTAAAGAGGGCTATAGAATACGAAGTTATCCAAAAGGAAACGAAGAGATTTTACAGATTGTGCAATTGTTATTTCTGGGATATATAAATTTTACTTATGTTACTTGCATTCAATCTAAGTTGTATCCTTCAACTTTGATGGTGTGTAAGGCACAGCATTTTTATTTCCCTCTCGCAGGGACAGGAAAGGAAATCAGTCCTCAATGGCGAAAGGTTGTCTTTAAGGATTTCTATCTTCAAAGGGAATGAGAAGATTGAAGAATTAAAAAGGGCAGTAGAATAAAAAAAGAACCGAAAGGAAGGGAAACGAAGAGATTTTACAGATTGTGGAATTGTTATTTCTAGGTATTATAAAATTTACTTATTACTTTCATTCAATCTATTTTGTATTCTTTAACTTTGATGGTGTGTAATGCGCAGCATTTTTTTTTCTCTCTCTTACAGGGATTGGAAAGAAAATCAGTCTTCAATGTCAAAAGGTTGTCTTTTAGGATTTCAATCTTCAGATTGAATGAGAAGATAGAAGATTTAAAAAGGGCAGTGGAATAAGAAGTGAACCAAAAGGAAAGGAAGGGAAACGAAGATAATTTACAGATTGTGGAAATGTTATTTCTAGGTAATATAAAATTTACTAATGTTACTTGCATTCAATCGAAGTTATGTTCTTTAACTTTGATGGTGTGTAATGCGCAGCATTTCTATTTCTTTCTAACAGGGATTGGAAAGGATATTAGTCTTCAATGTCAAATGGATGTCTTTTAGGATTTCAATCTGCAGATTGAATGAGAAGATAGAAGAATTAAAAAGGGCAGTAGAATAAAAAAAGAACCGAAAGGAAGGGAAACGAAGAGATTTTACAGATTGTGGAATTGTTATTTCTAGGTAATATAAAATTTACTTATATTACTTGCATTCAATCTAATTTGTATTTTTTAACTTTGATTGTAATGTGCAGCATTTTTATTTCTCTCTCTCAAGGATTGGAAAGGAAATCAGTCTTCAATAGCAAAAGGTTGCCTTTTAGGATTTCTATCTTCAGAGGGAATGAGAAGATAGAAGAACTAAAAAGGGTAGTAGAATAAGAAGTGAACCAAAAGGAAAGGAAGGGAAACGAAGAGATTTTACAGATTGTGAAATTGTTATTTCTAGGTAATATAAAATTTACTTATATTACTTGCATTCAATCTAATTTGTATTTTTTAACTTTGATTGTAATGTGCAGCATTTTTATTTCTCTCTCTCAAGGATTGGAAAGGAAATCAGTCTTCAATAGCAAAAGGTTGCCTTTTAGGATTTCTATCTTCAGAGGGAATGAGAAGATAGAAGAACTAAAAAGGGTAGTAGAATAAGAAGTGAACCAAAAGGAAAGGAAGTTAAACGAAGAGATTTTACAGATTGTGGAATTGTTATTTCTAGGTAATATAAAATTTACTTATATTACTTGCATTCAATCTAATTTGTATTTTTTAACTTTGATTGTAATGTGCAGCATTTTTATTTCTCTCTCTCAAGGATTGGAAAGGAAATCAGTCTTCAATAGCAAAAGGTTGCCTTTTAGGATTTCTATCTTCAGAGGGAATGAGAAGATAGAAGAACTAAAAAGGGTAGTAGAATAAGAAGTGAACCAAAAGGAAAGGAAGGGAAACGAAGAGATTTTACAGATTGTGAAATTGTTATTTCTAGGTAATATAAAATTTACTTATATTACTTGCATTCAATCTAATTTGTATTTTTTAACTTTGATTGTAATGTGCAGCATTTTTATTTCTCTCTCTCAAGGATTGGAAAGGAAATCAGTCTTCAATAGCAAAAGGTTGCCTTTTAGGATTTCTATCTTCAGAGGGAATGAGAAGATAGAAGAACTAAAAAGGGTAGTAGAATAAGAAGTGAACCAAAAGGAAAGGAAGTTAAACGAAGAGATTTTACAGATTGTGGAATTGTTATTTCTAGGTAATATAAAATTTACTTATATTACTTGCATTCAATCTAATTTGTATTTTTTAACTTTGATTGTAATGTGCAGCATTTTTATTTCTCTCTCTCAAGGATTGGAAAGGAAATCAGTCTTCAATAGCAAAAGGTTGCCTTTTAGGATTTCTATCTTCAGAGGGAATGAGAAGATAGAAGAACTAAAAAGGGTAGTAGAATAAGAAGTGAACCAAAAGGAAAGGAAGGGAAACGAAGAGATTTTACAGATTGTGAAATTGTTATTTCTAGGTAATATAAAATTTACTTAAGTTACTTGCTTTCAATCTAAGTTATATTCTTTAACTTTGATGGTTTTTGATGCTCAGAATTTTTTATTCTCTTTAGCAGGATTGGAAAGGAAATCAGTCTTCAACTGATAAAGGTTGACTTCTAGGATTTCATTCCTTAGAGGGAATGAGAAGATAGAAGAACTAAAAAGGGCAGTAGAATAAGAGGTGAATCAAAAGGAAAGGAAGGGAAACGAAGAGGTTTTACAATGTTATGTCTAAGTGTATTTGCTATCTAGGTATATCTATGTATATTTGTATAAATGTTATGTCTAGGTAATATTAGATTTGCTTATTTTCAATTACATTGCATTCAATATGAGTTATGTTATTTACCTTTTTTGGTGTGTAATGCGATGCATTTTTCTTTCGCTCTGAGTAGGGATTTTATAGGAAAGGAATGACCGTTTAAGAACTTTTGCATCAAAAATGTGCTTGTCATCTTATTGTTTCGACGCATTTGACCTAATGAATTTTTCTTTTCTTTCGAATAATACTTGTCGTATACCTATTTCTACCACTTCCGGTCATTTGACCGGGAGTACAATTTATTACTTTATATGGTTATCGGTTCAGAAATGACGATGTAATGCGTGTTCAATGTATTGTATTCGATGAGTTGCGCATTTCTGTAAAGACTGTTGCGCATTTAGTTCAATCAGAGTAACTGGGAATTCAAATTTCATGAAAGTACCTAAAATTTTAGATTGCCATGAAAAGGGACAAAAACTAAATGTTTTCATAAGTAGCTTATATTTTATTTTGCTAGTTTTACTTCATTTCTGACTAACTGTTAGTTTTTTCCCAGAAAAATGCCGAAGCTATCAAGACAGCAAAAGTTATTAGAAGAAATAATATCAATGATAAGAATAATTATAAGAATTATAATTCTTATATATTCTTATAATCATAAGAATAATTATTAGAATTATAGAATTGGCAATCTTTGTTTGCGGAAAAGCCAATCTCCTGAGCATTTGTGATAAATAAAGATTCACTCTCTTCGAATTTTCTCCTAACGATAGTGTAAAGTATGAAGATTTTAAATACCCCTTCACTAGAAAAAAATTCCACCTACCTTCAGAGGACCATACATAATTCTTTACAAAATTTCGGGCTTTAAATGCAAAATAAATAAAAAGAATATTCGAAAGTAAATACGAAAAGTAATAAAAAGAAAAGTAAATACGATTGCATAAAAAAAATATTCGAAGTAAATACGAAAATAGATCATGTCTCAAAATTGCGAAGTTGCCTCCCACTTGACAAACTTAAATTATCTCATGAATAATAAATAAATGTGCTATTTTTAATATGTTTTCTTAATATGAAATGTATTAATTTTTCAATGTATGTTTTATATTAAATTTATAATTTTATTGTTTTTTCATTGCTGCATTTGAAATTTAATTAAATTTAAAAAAAAAACGATTATGATCTGTCAAAACACGCTTCGGTTGTCCTCTTTTTCTGGAAAATCCGACCCTTGAAATCCTTTTCCAAAGCAGCGTTTGCCCTTACCTTACAAAAAGATATTAGGCGATGCTTATTTTCCTTTCTGTCTGTTTACAGTCAACACAAATAGATAAAACTTTTCATAATGTATATCTTATACTTGAAACTAGGATATTCCAGCATAAGTTTGTTGAGATTTGGGATTATTTTCCTGGGGAAAACTGCCTTTTATCCATCAAAAAATTCCAAAGCTTCCGAATAATGACCAGTCAACATTTTAAACGATACATTCCATCTGAAATTTTCCTTTCAGATAGAATTTTTTTATATATATATAACGAAATATAACAAAATATGTCAGATACAGTCAAACTCCGTTACAGTGAACACAGTTTATAGTGAACTCCCGGATATAGTGAACGAAATTTTCTCTCCCGTGCTTTGCTATACACATATAATAGTAGTTTTTGTGAATATAGTGAATCAAAAGACGAGGAGAAATTGGACATTATGAACTTTTTTATGTCTTCGGCTTATTTTTTCTCTTCATTTTTTGGTAATTTTGAAATGTTTACATAAAATACATACATAGTGGTTAGATTTTTAAAACAATCTATTGAGTTGAATGTAGCCATAAGCATTTTTTCTCGTTTGCTTCTTCTATCCCTAAATACAGGCCATCCCTGAATTTTTTGTACACAAGACGAAGAGTAATAAGAAGTAAAAGTTAGCACGTTTTTTGTTACTACATATTGCTTTTTTTCTAATCATTTTTGTATTTCTTTTTATTGCTCATTTATTTAAATAATGTGTAATAAAAGAGGTCAGCTCGGAAAAATTAGTTAAAATTGTTTGTGGAACGGATATAGTGAACTCCCGGTTACAGTGAACCGAAATTTCACTATAACGGGGTTTGACTGTATTTTCATATATTCATAGATTAATTTTTTTTTAATCTGTGCATTTTTAAAGCGCATGTCAAAATTGGGTGCAATTGGGGGGCTGGGTGCAAATCTTTCATCAGACACTATAATAAAATGACTTCAGCTGCGTTAAAGTATCTTTGAAGAACTTTCAGATGGGGGAAAATGTCTGTGGGAAACGAAAGGGATCTCTGAGTAAGCAATTTCTAGAAATAATACTTTACAATAAGATAAACAATAAAGGAACCATTACATTCCAGATTATTTTTATTCTTGATCGGCAATAAATTAAATAAATCGTTTAAAATTAAAAGGGTTTCGGATGGGAAATCTTTTTTTTTTCCCTTTTATTAATAAGAAAAATAATATTTAAAATCCAACGCACGTGGAATTGTTTTCCTATGGTGCGATGAGAAACTCTTTCGCAAAATGAGATTGCTGTGTTCGGTGTATCTGATTTAAGAGACCCAACGGATTAAGGAAAAACCAAGAATAATTGTGAAAAGGTGTGACGCTCTAAATTGGATTATGTTTTACAATTTCCTAGTCTAGACAGGATTTGAGTCATAAAAGTTGGCGTTCATTTTCTTTAAAATCTTTCCTAATATTGGAGGTAATTTTCAAACTATGGGTTTTATCTAGAACTGCTTTTTCCGTTCTTAAACCAACTGATCTTACGCAAAAAAATATGATGAGCATCATTAAATCAGTTAACAAAGGTAAATGTAATTTAACTTTTTTGTCATCTATTTTCACAAGAATCATTCCAATTGAAAGTTTTAAGAAAGGCCTTCTTCATGTAAGTCACTTATAAAGGGGTAAATAATGTGGAATTTGAGTCCACGAATATGGGCATGGGTTCAAATCTCACTTCTTGCACCATGGGCTTATGTTTTTGCTATTCTATTGTGGTTAATAGTAACGTGTTAAATATGTTAAATATAACTGCGAAGGCCGGGATTGCCCGGTTGGTCGGGCACTTGGCCCATGTCCAAGAGGCTGTGGATTCGATTTCTGCCAGCCGAAGACTCTGCGTGCAGTAAATGGTGACTGATGCATGTTTAATCTGTTGGGTCACAAAGATTGAATCCATGTTCCCATAACAAGTCATACCCCTGGGGGTATTGATCAAAGAGTTTCCTTGACTTCTGGATTAATTCAAAATTACAAGGCTACGGAGTTAAACATTAGTAGTCGTAAACGCAAAATCAGGTCGACTGTTCAATGACGTTTATAAAATATGAAATAAATTATAACTGAGAGAGCCGTGGTGGCTCAAAAGATAGAGCGTTTGCTTTCCAATGAGGTGAACCGGGTTCGAATCCCAGTAATGGCTAGTCGATACGAATTCTATACCCGGCTAGCACCGACCACAGTGATGACGCAAAATATCCTCAGTGATAGACGGATCATGGGTTAGAGCAACACCTCTTAGAAGTAGAAAGGACTCAGCACGGATTAATTTAGTAGTCCGATGAGACGAAGTTAACTGCGCAGTAGACGAAAAATAAGAAAGATGTCATTACGTTAGAGGTACTAAGCTGCGCAGTGGTTGAAAATACAAAATATGTCATTACGTTTGGACTACTAAGGGATATTTATGGTAACCCGTGCTGAGGCCTGTTCTTTCTAGGAGGTGTTGTTAGAGTCCCCTTGCCATCAGGCTAACCGTGGGAAGTTCTCGTGGTCTTCCTTTCCATGTAACGCAAATACGGGTTAGTTCCATCAAAAGGTCCTCCGCGAAGGCTAACTTCAACCAATACTTGATCCAGGAGTTCCCTTTTCTTCTGGATTAGGTAAAAAATCACAAGGCTACGTAGTTGAACATTATGAGTAGTAAACCCAAATATTGGCTCGACTGTTCAACGACGGTCATAAAATAAAATATAACTGAGCGAAGTGGTTTTGTGGACTTGTTTACATAATAGTCCTGAAAAAAGTGATGTTTTCGATAGCTGCGATATTTAGTCGTATGCTTCTTTTTCTTCTCCATATCAATTGCTTTACATTCATTGCCATTCATGATTTAAAATAACTTCTTGATGCTACCCCCCCCCCCCCCCCAGTTTGCTCACCTGATTCCATTTTCCCCCTCAATTAAAAAGATTTCTTACTGAAATCCTCTCAAGTTTGAGACCGAAACCTTTATGAAAATGAAAGAGCTGTGCTAATGGATGTCACATAATAAAAGACTCATAATTATTTTAACGAGATGCATCAAAGCCAAAACCTTGCAAAATTAATAGTCGCCAGAGGGAGAAAAAAATGAAATAATTGGAAATATTATTTGCCAGTCGCCATCCGATCTCCGCTGTCTTTCGTCGAAAATGCATCCCATGTGCATTTCATTATTATTTTTCAAGAAATATATAATTATTATGAATCTTACTATAAATAAAATCTAATGATAGTGTCACAGTTTTCCTTTGTTTCTAATACATTTTTATTGGCTGGAAAATCACGTGGTAGGATCTAGTTTTCCCTCATTCATTTTCCTATTCTTTGGTTTTCATTAGCGTAAAATTTTTAAAAGTCATAAAGATATTGTTTTTCCATAAATAATTT
Organism: Parasteatoda tepidariorum; assembly: GCF_982258835.1. Lineage (NCBI taxonomy): Eukaryota > Metazoa > Arthropoda > Arachnida > Araneae > Theridiidae > Parasteatoda > Parasteatoda tepidariorum. The sequence goes on from NC_141758.1 coordinate 106,339,041, forward strand.
TATATCCTTGATTTAAAGGTATTTTCCTGTACCGCTATTATTACGCTATTAATTTAAGAGTTTAAAACTAAGAAAATTGTTTTATCATTTATTATTATTACGTAATTCTGAGCTACTTTTTAAGACAAAGTAGTTATTTAAAAAGGTGTCGAATCTTATTAACGATTTTACAATTATTATTTTTTGTGCAAATAATAATAATATACTTTTATAAATTACTGTTAAAGAGATTCGTGAAATGATTTAGAACTTAACAATCAGCTCCATGCAAATGCAAGCAAAAATAGTATATGAGTCACAAGTTTATGCAGATGGAATTCTTTTTTTTACACACATGTTAAGTGAGTAATTTCAACTTTTGAAGAAAAAATTGTTTTCTGCCAAGAAAATTATTGCGAAGTAATCATCGGGGTTGGTGAGCGACAGCGAATGCCCCTAGTATTTTATTATATTCTAAAAATTACATTTCTTAAAAATTGTCTTCTTGTTAGAAATGAAACTTGATGTTGTTAATTTCATAATGCTTCCAAAGAGCCGTGGTGGTTCAAGGGATAGAGCACTCGTCTCCCAACGGGGTGAGCCGGGTTCGAATCCCGGCTATAGCTGGTTGATTCAAATTCCATATTGAGCGACGATACCTTTTGCCGTAATTTGATCCTGTAGTACCCACATCGCTAAGCTACAACAGCGCCACCACATAGAAGCCAGTGAATGCTCAGACTTCGAACTGAATGGACCTTACACTTATTTCACCTTTTCATAATTAATTAAATTTGCTTACATTTTACGCTTGTTTGTCCGTGTGTTATGTGTATATTAATAAAATATTTGGCACTAAGCTTTTTCCCTTATTTTAAACCCCCCGAGATCTAGCAAGAGCCACAATCCAGAATTTTATGCAGTGTGTATTGATGATTATTTTTTTATTATTTCGTTTAATTCTTTTGAAACATTTCTAAAATTATGATCAACATAACAGGATTCCTTCACGAAATGAAGAAAATTAAAAAAAGAAAAAATATGATATGCGTGAAATAGAATATTTAAAAATGCTCATAAAAATTTCATATTCATTAAAAAGAATAATGTTAATAAAATGGGGTGTTTTTTAAAAACAGTCTTTAATTTTGAAATCTTTATATTATTACTACGTTTTTATCTACTGGCCTTCGTGTCTATAGGTACAGAATACTATAAATTTCAAAATACTTAAATTTTTACTGAATCTCCAATGGCTTATAATCATTATAAAACTTATCGAATTTTTGACCATTAACTATAAATAAACTAGCACTAAAGACCAAACTAAACTAAAGATATAACTAAAGACTAAAACACAAAATATTTCTACCTCTACCGAAAGCAAAGAAAATTTAAGGTCTATACCTTAAATTCTTTTTTCTTTGTTTCTTGTTTTTTGTCTGAGAAAAACATAATTTCCATTTTCCATTTTAATCCACTTTAAAAACGCATCTTCTAAAATATTATTTTATTGTTTCCTTGTTTGTTGTTTTCTTTTAAAAAAAAAACAATGTTAAAAAAACATCTTTTTAAAAGCAGGCAAAGATAAAATGAGAGCAAAGAAATATGCGTAAACATGTTAATGCATTTTTATGATGTTATATAAGATTCAGGCTATTATGTTTATAAATATATTTCAGTTTTTTATATAATTTATTTATTGCTTTTTTGCTCCGAGAACTTCCCGAGGATTTAGAATTTAAAATTCTTTTAAAATAATTTTTTTTTTCATAAAACTACTCCTTCAAAAGTTTTGATACTTTTTATTGCGCCCATAAAAACCTATAGCTTAAATTTCTCATGAGTTTCAAAAACTTAAAGTCAGTAAAAAAGTAAATAAAAAGCATTTTTTTTTCTTCAACTTAAACTCGCTCTACTTAAAGGACAAAAAACTACTTTTAGTATTAAATTTCCGATCCAAGAAAATCTGTCCGCTTCTTTTTATTCTGCAGACGTCAACTGTTTTCAATGAGACCTTTTTTTCCCTTCAATTTTATTTAATATTTTTAATTAATATTTCCAAAACAATTAAACGCATCATTACTAAATTAGAAATAAGACTCCTTGACTTTATTTTAAAAAAAGAAAAAGAAAAAAAAGAAAAAGGAAAGAACATCGTTCTTTTTTCTTTTTTTTTAAAGGAAAAAAGCGAAATATTTCAGATGATAAGTCAATTTGAAAAAATAAGAACTGGTGGTAACAGATTATTCGCTTCAAGGATATTAACTACATTTTCATGAGTCAAACAAAATGTCTTAGAAGGGGTCAATCATGTGCCTAAATTTCGAGGCAGGTTGAACTTTAGTTTAAAATGGTGACTAGATTTTAAAAAAAAATAAATTCTCATCCATGAGAAGAAAAAAATTTCCGATAACTACAGACAGTACTATCAGAATTTTGCTTTAATAAATTTCTAGAACTTTTGAAAATATGAAATTTTGAACAGATATTCTGCTTCACACATATCAGTTCATAAAAAAAAAAAATCTTTTTGAAATACTAAATCACATTATAAAAGGAACTAATAAATATATAAGCATTACGAATTCAATATAGTAACTTATATCATATATAATCTTAAGTTATATCTATATATATTTATTTTTTATTTACATATGCATGAAAAACGTAGTTTAAAAGTTTGAAATAGTTTTTTTTTAATTTTTATTTTTTAATATAAAATAGTTCTCAATTTTGGAAGTGTTGATAAAGCAAAACAGGATTCGTCGGGGTTTTTTTTATAAAAAAGAATACATAAATAAGCGAATGAAATGATTAGTTAACCCCAAAATTGATTTATCATAATAATATGTTTCAGAGCCGCGATGGGTCAGTGGATAGGGCTTTCGCCTTCCAATGAGGTGAACCGGGTTCGAATCCCAGCCATGGCTGGTCGATATGAATCCGCATCCGGCTTGCACCGACCACAGTGCTTACCTGAAATATCCTCAGTGGTAGACGGATGATGAGTTAGAGTCCTCTTACCGTCAGGCTATCTGTGAGAAGTTCTCGCGGTCTTCCTCTCCATGTAACGCAAATGCGGCTCAGTTCCATCAAAAAGTCCTCCACGAAGGCAGATTGCTCCCAATACTTGACTCAGGAGTTCCCTTGTCTTCTGTATTGGGTTCAAAATTACAAGGCTATGGAGTTGAACATTGGTAGTCGTAAACCCAAAAATTGGGTCGGCTGTTCAACGACGGTTATAAAATAAAATAAAAATAATGTGTTTCAAAATCAGATCCCATCATTTTATTTTCCACCCACACACTATAAAATCTTGCTATTCTAAAACAGAACTTAAAAGCTGTGTAAAATGCTTAAATAAGAAAAATTGCGTGGGAGATATTTCCTCTAATATTTCCTCTTGTATTCAACAATATGGCAATTTAGACCGTGGGAGAAACGACATAAAAACGAAAGAATGTTTTGAAAACATATTTCTCATGTTTTGGTTTACTCACTTTTTTGTTTTGTTTTTTCTAAATTACCAGTGGGAGTAAAACAGACTTACGCATGAATCGTTTCTCCGGCGTATTATAAATGTTGTTTCCTTTACTAATTAACCGCTTCCCTGATCATCCCGAGTAAACTCGGGTATGTATACATTGCAAATATTTATTATTCCGAGTAAACTCGGGTATGTATACATTGCAAATATTTATTATTCCGAGTTAACTCGGGTATGTATACATTGCAAATATTTATTATTCCGAGTAAACTCGGGTATGTATACATTGCAAATATTTATTATTCCGAGTAAACTCGGGTATGTATACATTGCAAATATTTATTATTCCGAGTAAACTCGGGTATGTATACATTGCAAATATTTATTATTCCGAGTAAACTCGGGTATGTATACATTGCAAATATTTATTATTCCGAGTAAACTCGGGTATGTATACATTGCAAATATTTATTATTCCGAGTAAACTCGGGTATGTATACATTGCAAATATTTATTATTCCGAGTTAACTCGGGTATGTATACATTGCAAATATTTATTATTCCGAGTAAACTCGGGTATGTATACATTGCAAATATTTATTATTCCGAGTAAACTCGGGTATGTATACATTGCAAATATTTATTATTCCGAGTAAACTCGGGTATGTATACATTGCAAATATTTATTATTCCGAGTTAACTCGGGTATGTATACATTGCAAATATTTATTATTCCGAGAAAACTCGGGTATGTATACATTGCAAATATTTATTATTCCGAGTAAACTCGGGTATGTATACATTGCAAATATTTATTATTCCGAGTAAACTCGGGTATGTATACATTGCAAATATTTATTATTCCGAGTTAACTCGGGTATGTATACATTACAAATATTTATTATTCCGAGAAAACTCGGGAGTAGCAGAATTCGTCAATACGTTTTGTTTTATATCGTTTTTATTCGGCCGACAGCAAAGCAAAAAATAATAATAATCTTATGTGATTGGAAGTTTGCCAATTTTTGCTTGGGGGGTTTTGCGGGACTGCAGATGTGTATATAAGATGGTTAATGAATTTACATCGAAAAAAGAGTAAAAAAAATGGCGTTCGCCAGCGAGAGTAAAGGTAATTCTGTTGACATTTCAGATTATAAAAATGCGAACATATACAAAGACTAAAATTTAACTTTTTTTCATTTGCCCGAGATAATTTGGGATACTAAACTGATGATAAATTAAATATTTTTCACACATAAAAAAATTAAAATTTCAGCTTAGAACTTGTCTATTATGTTATGTTTTAGTCCTTGTATTTATTAATGAAATAAAAAAATATTTCGATTTTTTGCATTTTTCTTCTTTCCAAAAAATTAGTAAAGGAAGCGGTTAAAATTAAAAATGTTATTTTCTTTACTAGTTAAAAGATTTTTTTAAAAACAAATCTTAAAACATTATAATTAATTAGTTTAAGAAAAAATTATGAAACGATAATCTAAATTTTCTTCTTGAATCCAAGCATTCCTAAGTTTTCTTAAAACTTGTTTAAATTCGAAACTCTTAATGGATGGCAGAAGCGCATTCAGAAGTTAATGTGTCCAAAAGGGTGGTCAATTCAGTAGGAAACACTGAATAGGTTCATAGAAAGTTTAATTAAAATCCATTCTGAGAGGATCTGGAGCGGACACTCCCGCAGAATATCTACAACACCAACATTTAAACTAGCAACTTAGTTGCAATCGCAGATTAGAATAACAGCTTAAAATTTAACGGAGAAATATAGAGGACATAATAATTCCAGGAAATGTTGATACCGATTAAAAGACGTTAGCTTCTTTTTCCAGATTTATTTATCAAAGTAAACATTTTATTGGCAATGTGATAACATTGTTGCCTGGAGTAACGTTTTTTCTAAATCAAGTAAATTCTGAACCAAAATTACATATTTCTCTAACACTAAATATACCATAACTGGTCTAATGACCTTTTAAGAACTTTTGCATCGAAAAAGCGCTTATCATCTTATCGTTTTTGTACACTTGACTTCATGACTTTTTCTAACTATTGTATACAGTTAATATTTTATTTTTATTATTATATGTATTTTGTTTGTTACGAATAATACTTGTCCTATACCTATTTCTACCTCAACCGGTCATTTGACCGGGAAAACAATTTATTGCTTTATAAGGTCAGAAGAGCTTATAAGATTGCTTTATAAGATCTTAGTGCTTTATAAGATCAGAAATGACGATGTAATGCGTGTTCAATGTATTGCATTCGATGAGTTGCACATTTCTGCAAAGACTGTTGCGTAGTTAGTTCGATCATAATTCAAATTTCAAGTTTAGAGTAACATTTTTGTGTCAGAAAAAGTGACAAAAAACTAAATGTTTCGGTAAGTAGCTTTTTAACTTTTTATTGCTTTGCGTCATCTCTAACTAATTGTTAGTTTTTACCCAGAAAAATGTAGAACAAATCAAGACAGCTCAAGTTCTTAGAAAAAATAATATTAATCATAAGAATAATTATAATTCTTATACATTCTTATAACTGTAAGAATAATTAGAAGAAATATGTCTGCGGAAAATGTACAATGAAAACACCCTGTTTATGTAAAAAATGCATTGATCAATGAATTAAAATTTCTTGTTCTTTGTGTTTGTAATACAATAAAAATTGGCAATATACAATTTTGTTTAATTATAATTGAGTGTTTTTAGTTTATTTCCTTCCTAACATCCATATTTCATACATTCAATCAAGAAGTACGGTCATTTGATCGGCCATGGTAGAAATATGTGTACATTAAGTGTTGGTACGTTTAGTGTTAAATTTAACCTTTTTAAATTTACGTCAAAAGAAATCCAGACAAAAAAGATTTTTTGACAGCTTTTTTTTCGGACTGTTCTGAAAATGTGTCCTAAGCTCGCAGAAAATATATTTTTTAGTATTCTTCTTTTATAATTTTATCAATGTCTCAATGGTGTGAGATTTGGATCTTCCTGGTGCCCCCCCCCCACACCCGGTAACACATTTTTGTGGCATTTTTATTTGCCCTTAAATCCTGAGCAATTCTCTTGTGGTTGTCTGTTTCCCTCATATGTATTTATTGCTCTAGTTGTCTTTTAATCTTACATTTAGAAATTCTCGAAGGAGCAAGAAATTGTTTTCTTCTTAAAGTTTATCCATATCCGAGCGTTCTTTATCCATATCTTTTTATACTTTCTCCTTTTTATCAATGGGAGAAGGTATAGGTTAAAATTGGGAAATTTAGCTACTGTCCAGTGGCTAGTTGTAGCATTTTTAACAGTAGATGCTTTTTAAAAAACATGTTGAACACTTTTTCAAAAATTCAACGATTATGAAAACTGTTGATTTTTAATAAATTGAGGCATTACGGAAGAACTTCTAAAACGGGTTTAATATTACATCGCTAGCCACAATTTTACCTTGGCCCCAGTTGGGCTAAAAGTCTAAAAATATTATATATATATATATATATATATATATATATATATATATATATATATATATATATATATATATATATATATATATATATATATATATATATAATATATATATATATATAATATATATATATATATAATATATATATAATATATATATATATATATATATATATATATATATATAATATATATATATATATATATATATATATAATATATATATATATATATATAATATATAATATATATATATATATAATATATATATATATATATATATATATATATATATATATATATATATATATATATATATATATATATATATATATATATATATAATTATATATATATATATATAATTATATATATATATATATATATATATATATATATATATATATATATATATATATATATATATATATATATATATATATATATATATATATATAGTATATACAACAAATAAAATAAAATAGAACACAATAAGTAAAGTTATCACGTAAATCATTTTATAAGTTCTATTTACTTGCAGCTTATGAGCAATAAATAAAACTTATTGTTTTTCTTAATTTATATATATGTTACCGTTAAAGTATGAAATCCGTTATTTTATAGAATACCTAGTTATTCCATGAAATAACTGATCATGTCCGTTAAAGTGTAAAACTTTCTTGTATTTCACGGTTTAACTAGTTATTTCATAGAATAACGATCTGCAGCCCGTTAAAGTGTAAAATCATCTATATCATAATCATATATCTCGCACGACAAATGCATTTTTTACCTTCCACCCCTACTGCATTTATGAACTATTCAACAAAAAATGTTTTTGTTTTAGAAATAATGTTCTTTGTAATTCCAAGTGTTATTTTAGTAATCCTTGCTGTAACAAATGATTTTCTGGTACGTCTCCATAAATACCATTTATTAGCTGCATAAATTAGATAAATTGCTTCTTTTTCATTTTAATTGTCTATCATTAGTTTATTTTTAGATTACCTAGCTATATCATTTTAGATAAATTGTTTATTTCACACTTTAACTGTCACTCATTAGTTAATTTATAGAATACCTAGTTATTTCATAGAATAACTAGTTAAAGTGTCAAATTAATAACATATTACACACTTTAACGGACACGATCAGTTATTTCATGGAATAACTAGGTATTCTATGAAATGACTGCATTATATACTTTAACGGTAACACATATATATAATCAAGTGAAGTATCAGTGATGGCTAAATCGAGAAACTATCCACTAAGTAAATCCCTGTTTTACACTAAGGGCTTAAACTTTCTAAAAAAAAATAACATTAATAAATAAGAATATTATATTTTTTTGAACTTAATTAATTAATCGGTTATATATTTTTAAATTCCAAATAGCATTTTATTATTGTGCTCCCCAAATATTACCAAGTTTTTATGCAGTTAATTATAAAACCTTGATATTACTATTAAACCATCGAATACGAAAAAAAGATAATAAAAATAATTGGAAGATTGGAAAAATATCGATTTACAAAATACGACCAACAACAATAAATCAAAAATTAAGTTTTTTTTCTCTTTCTTTTTGAAGGGAAGCCAAGAATCAAAACAGCTCTTAGAGAAGAAAAAAAATAGCCAAGCAGAAGAACTGATCTTGAAACCATGACGGATTGGGAAATCGCCGACTGCACTGGCGAACGAAACGCTCTTCTGTTTGACATTTTCTTAAATAAAAAAAAATTATAAGAAACTTTAGTTATTTTTTTTAGTTCAGGTAACAAATTTCAAAAGAAATAAAAACATTTATTAGAACTGCAACCAACTGCAACAATTATCTCCTAAAAAAAAATCACTGGATTGAAATATCGTCGACTGAGTGTACGAACATGATCGAGTTATATTTCTTTAAAGCCCAATTCCATTTAAAAATGCATACTTCAATTAAATACGCTGAAATGTGCAGTTTATTATCGTTGATAGTACCAAAACATACTGTAATTAATTTGACTTTACAATTACCGAAGTGACCAAAAACATGCAAAATACTATCTAGTAAGTTCGTAACACCAAGTCAACCCCCACACAAATCAATAAGCATTTCATCTTTTAGTCAAAATATTTAAAAAAAACAGAACCAGAATGTAGTAATTCAAAATCTCTATACTGTCGAAAAAGCTTTATGTGTTTAAATAAGATTATTTTCCTATATTTTTAGGATCCAAATCAATTGGAAAAAAAAGGCATGTTGATTTAAATAAAATACAATTTTGCGTCTGATTTCGTAGTTTCAATATCGTCTTCTCTAATCTATTTGTATATTTGAGAGCAGATGCTCGAACCATTGAGTCTTGAAGTCCAATCATTATATAAAAAGATATTCAGGGTTTCCTGTTTTTTATTTTCCTGTTTTTTGTTTCTGTCGCTGCGCTAAAATTGGTGCGGATCGGTTCAGAATCGTAAATGTATATAAAGTTCATATATTAACCGAAAGATTCTGCTTTTATTTATTCAATTCCTATTATTAGTTCACATTCTCCCTATTATATTGTTCAAATTTTCAATCGTTAATAGAATACTTTTTAATCATCCACTCAAGTACAATTACATTTTATTTTTTAAACTTGTCATGGATGACACTTGATGTTAATACAGTTTTTTTCAAACATTAACTCATGAATTAAGTAAGGATGAGCGAAAAACGAAAGGAATTTTCTGCTAGGTTAAACGTTAGTCATTGTTTTAAATTTTACTATAATAGGCAAAAAGATTATTTATCAGTATTAAAAGCGTATTTATATTTAAAGGATTAGGTATTCACTTTTGTTGTTCAATGAATTGTGGAGCTTTAAAAATTATAAACCTTTTCCTATTATATTATCTTATTTTCTTTTGATAAGTTAAAGTAAATTGTATAAAAAATATCAAATATTTATTGATACATGTAATTATTATGTGCACAATGGTTACACCTATAGAATATTTACCTTAACCAAAGTTCAAGGTTTTGGACAGTTTTACCCAGTTTAAGACAGTAAAACCCACGTGTCCTGTCCAAAACCAGTTTAGGACGTCCAAACCCCAAACCCTGGCATTAAGTTATCTTTCAAACTTGATTTTATTATATACAAATTAATTTTTTTTAAATCTAAACTTGATACATTGATTTAGAGTAAAATAAGTGAACATTAGCAATCAAAAGAATTCTCTTTGATAGAAAAGTGTATACTTCTGCTCAAACAACGAATTTTGCCCATTATGGTCATATTTTGTTGATACTCAATACAAATTACAAATTAATGTATGAGCACATAGACCATAGGTGGGGAACCTCGAACCTTCTGCTAGGTTAAACGTTAGTCATTGTTTAAAATTTTACTATAAGCGATTCAATTTTTCACCTATTTCAAAGATAACTTTAGTGATAATTTCTAACTTATAGCTCTATTTGAACAAAAATAATAATTTAGTGTGCACATTTAGATATTTAATTATTTTATATTCGCTGTGTCAGATAAATTCAATGAAGAACATTATGTGGTAGCACGTGCGGTTAACGTCAACAAATTCATACTTATTTTATAGCTGTCTGATATCACGCGCTTTTTTTTTAATTCAATTCCTACTACTAGTGGGCTGCGCCCCCTGCTCGCTAACGTTCGCCAACCCCCGAAAACTGCTTCGCAAACCAAGCTCGCTTCGATCGCTACTAACTTAGGTACATTGCAAGTGCACAAAATTCTGAGTATTCAAAACAATCGTTCAAATCCATATAACAATTACATAATTTTAGTAAATACTAAGTCATTAAAATAAATTTGAATGCAAATGAATGACGTGTAATTCGTTAAACCTATTAGAAATGTCCTATAGTATAAAATCTTAAGATAAAATTTCAATGCTGATATCTTTTTAAAAAGGTTAAAATTTTGGCTATAATTAAGTCTATTAAAAATTGAAATAAGTGAATTGCAATGGAAAAACCCTGCATAAGCAAATAAATTCTAGTAAAACAAATAAATTCGTGACATAAATCAAAAATCGTCAAATAAATTCGTAATATATAAATTCGTGAAAAAAAGCGCTTTCGACAAAATACTAAAATAAAGATCTATCGACAAAGACTACTCACTTCTGCCTAGCTTTTGCTCTCTCTGGTTATTTTAGTTTCCGTTTTTAAAAGCGCTATATGTTGAGCCATCTCAGCTAGATTTGGCATGTGACATTTTTAGCGGCAATCATGGGTCGATTTTCTAGCTTTGCCATTCGGGGAGTTGTAATGAGGCTTTTTTTTTGTTGCCGTGTAAGAGAAATATATATATAGATTAGTTCACACTCGCCCAATATCTTGTTCAAATTTTCAATCGTTAATAAAATACATTTTATCACTCAAGTTCAGATACATTTTTTTAAACTTCTAGTGAATGACGCTTGATGTAAATACAGTTTTTTCAAATATTAATTCACTCATTAAATTTAATTGATTAATTTTAGATTAAATTTAGAATCAAATTTAGATTTAAGAAAATTTATTTATCTGATAAAAAGTAACTAAAGTAATATTTTCCTTTGTTGATCTAAGTAGAAATGGACTTTTAAAAAAAATTTATATTACCTGTTTATATAGATGAAGAAATAAATACAGAGAGATGAACAAATATACATAGAATGTCATGAATGTTAATTAAAACGAATAAATGGGATGAATTATGAATGACCATATCATTAAAACTAAAATATAAGCTTACTGATTCACTGTATCTCAAGATATCGAATAATTTTTATTTTGAATAATTATTTTAATCATGTGCGCCTTTAATATATTTAACAAGGTCGGGGACACATTTAATAATGATGTACTTGAATGAGGATTTAAAAAAAGTCCACATCTTTATTTATCGTCCTCATTAAACTGATTTGAACAAGTCTTTTTCTCATTTGACACAATAATCTAAACAAGAGACCTTTATGTTTGATTTGGAGGAAATCTATCCTAATTTTTAAAATTGTCCTAATTAGATTTCTGTAATTCTTTGCTAAAAAAATTACTTTTTAAAGTTTTTTTTTACAAGATAACATTGCACTATGTCAAATATCGATAGTATTTTATGCTCCAAATGAATTTATATTTTTAAATGAAAGAATTCTGTCACAGTTCATCAAACAAAACTTGTAGCCGATACAATCAGAGCTGATAAACGAATTGTATGAATTTTTTACCTCACTTTTTTTTCCACCTCGATAAATATTATAGTAATTCGATAAATATTTCAGACAGATTCAATAAAATTTTATTTTTGAAAGACTTTTCTTCGGAGAAGATATTTCATTAGATACAATTTATTACAGATTGTTTTTTTACGTAGTTGAAAAATGTCGAAAAGGGCGACTCATTTTTGAAACGTAATAATTGTGGAAAGGTCTTAATTAGCTCAAATGACTGAGAGGCATTTTTAAAAGAATAACTTTATCTGAAAAATGCAATTTGATCCGCTGTGGCTCAGGGAATAGAACGTCCGCCTTCCAATGAGGGGAACTGGGTTCGAATCCCAGTGATGTCCAGTCGATACGAATTCCGCATCCGGCTCGCAATGACCGCAGTGCTGACGTAAAATTTCCTCAGTGATAGTACAAATCATGGGTTAGAGTTCCCTTGCCGTCAGGCTAACCGTGGGTGGATTTCGCGGTTTTCTTCACCATGTAACTCAAGTGCGGGTTAGTTCCATCCTCCAGTCAGTAAAATCCATCCATCTAGTAAAATCCTCCACAAGGTCAAATTTCTCCCAATCCAAGAGTTTCCTTGTGTTCTGGATTGGATTCAAATTCACAAGGTTAAGGAGTTGAACATTAGTAGTAGTAAACCCAAAAAATTGGGTCGGCTGTTCAACGGCGGTTATGAAATAAAATAAAAAAATTTTAATTTTTTTTTAATCTGAATAGTCTATTGTTACTGGAAACACGTAATGGAAATTGGGTTAAAAATCGAACGTTAGATTCAATCTTTAACATACACCAAAAAGTGAAAAATAAACTAATTATTTAAAAGCTACGTTTTTCAAGTAGGCAATTCTTCTTGCAACTGAGTTCCCAGCATGAACAAAAGCATCTTATTTCAGCTCAGAAAAAAAGATTCCCACAAATTTTTGAAACAACTCGTTTTGGCACTGAGATAATCAGGGTCGACATAAACTCAGCGCGATCCGATCTAATTGCGTTGCCATGAAGCTCACGTGGTGTGTGCTCTTGGTAGTCGAAAACTGGTCTAAACCAAGCTAGCTTATGAATACCGAATTTCTCCGTTTTTGTTCCGCGAGTGACACATGCTAATAATCAATAATTTTATTTAAAAAAAACGGTGAGTCTTTTTCTGAAGTATTCTTGCGCGAGTTTGAACACTTAAAAAGAAAATAGAAATGTTCATATTTATAAAATGACTACCTATCAAAAAAAATATCATTTCTTCTTTAACTGCTTCTACCGGGCACTGTAAAAAAAATCCGGATCAAATTACGGTACTAGCACAGTGGACGCTGATACTTTTTGCCGTAACTTAATTAGGGCCCCGTATTTATGATCACTTTTCGATTATTTCGTTTAATTCCTGCGACATTTTATAAAAATATTGTCGTACTTTAACATTAAACACATTCACCTACAATAATGAAGAAGAAAAAATTCCAGAATGATATCTATTTTATAACAAATGAAGCGTGTCTATATTGAGTTGAATGAAGAATAATGATCTAAAAAGAATTATTAAATGAAATATTGCAAGGCAAGTGCCTCCTGACTTTCGTTCTACTAATGATCGCAATTAATGGCTCCAGGGAGTAACATAAAATATGCTAATTAATTAAGTTACGAAATTAGACTCAACAACTCTCTGAATAAGCATATTTAGGAATAGAAAAAAAAATTTAGAAAAAATGGTTCATAAATTAGGGGGTTAGGAAGCTATATGTATTTGGTGATAGTCCCATGAAAGGAGCAATATCGCTTCCGCAATTGAAATAAATTAAGATAACCATAAACTAATTCAAAAAAGCATTACCTAATTTTTCTCCGTTGCTAAGCAACCAAGTTGAGACAACAAAAAAAAACTGAAGACTTTTCATTCTTTATTCTGTGACATATAACTCGGAAAGATTTATTTATAGTTATTATATATAATAGTTATAAGAAATATGATGTTTGATACACTGATGTTTTTTTAAGGTTAAGTGCCACTGCCCGGTGCACATTTGCCCGGTATACCCTACACTGATGTTTTTTAAGGTTAAGTGCCACTGCCCGGTATACATTTGCCCGGTATACCCTACACTGATGTTTCTTAAGGTTAAGTGCCACTGCCCGGTATACCCTACACTGATGTTTTTTAAGGTTAAGTGCCACTGCCCGGTATACATTTGCCCGGTATACCCTACACTGATGTTTCTTAAGGTTAAGTGCCACTGCCCGGTATACCCTACACTGATGTTTCTTAAGGTTAAGTGCCACTGCCCGGTATACCCTACACTGATGTTTCTTAAGGTTAAGTGCCACTGCCCGGTATACCCTACACTGATGTTTCTTAAGGTTAAGTGCCACTGCCCGGTATACCCTACACTGATGTTTCTTAAGGTTAAGTGCCACTGCCCGGTATACCCTACACTGATGTTTTTTAAGGTTAAGTGCCACTGCCCGGTATACATTTGCCCGGTATACCCTACACTGATGTTTCTTAAGGTTAAGTGCCACTGCCCGGTATACCCTACACTGATGTTTCTTAAGGTTAAGTGCCACTGCCCGGTATACCCTACACTGATGTTTCTTAAGGTTAAGTGCCACTGCCCGGTATACCCTACACTGATGTTTCTTAAGGTTAAGTGCCACTGCCCGGTATACCCTACACTGATGTTTCTTAAGGTTAAGTGCCACTGCCCGGTATACCCTACACTGATGTTTTTTAAGGTTAAGTGCCACTGCCCGGTATACATTTGCCCGGTATACCCTACACTGATGTTTCTTAAGGTTAAGTGCCACTGCCCGGTATACCCTACACTGATGTTTTTTAAGGTTAAGTGCCACTGCCCGGTATACATTTGCCCGGTATACCCTACACTGATGTTTCTTAAGGTTAAGTGCCACTGCCCGGTATACCCTACACTGATGTTTCTTAAGGTTAAGTGCCACTGCCCGGTATACCCTACACTGATGTTTCTTAAGGTTAAGTGCCACTGCCCGGTATACCCTACACTGATGTTTCTTAAGGTTAAGTGCCACTGCCCGGTATACCCTACACTGATGTTTCTTAAGGTTAAGTGCCACTGCCCGGTATACCCT
Source organism: Parasteatoda tepidariorum (assembly GCF_982258835.1). Lineage (NCBI taxonomy): Eukaryota > Metazoa > Arthropoda > Arachnida > Araneae > Theridiidae > Parasteatoda > Parasteatoda tepidariorum. The sequence goes on from NC_141758.1 coordinate 106,354,305, forward strand.
ACACTGATGTTTTTTAAGGTTAAGTGCCACTGCCCGGTATACATTTGCCCGGTATACCCTACACTGATGTTTCTTAAGGTTAAGTGCCACTGCCCGGTATACCCTACACTGATGTTTCTTAAGGTTAAGTGCCACTGCCCGGTATACCCTACACTGATGTTTCTTAAGGTTAAGTGCCACTGCCCGGTATACCCTACACTGATGTTTCTTAAGGTTAAGTGCCACTGCCCGGTATACCCTACACTGATGTTTCTTAAGGTTAAGTGCCACTGCCCGGTATACCCTACACTGATGTTTTTTAAGGTTAAGTGCCACTGCCCGGTATACATTTGCCCGGTATACCCTACACTGATGTTTCTTAAGGTTAAGTGCCACTGCCCGGTATACCCTACACTGATGTTTCTTAAGGTTAAGTGCCACTGCCCGGTATACCCTACACTGATGTTTCTTAAGGTTAAGTGCCACTGCCCGGTATACCCTACACTGATGTTTCTTAAGGTTAAGTGCCACTGCCCGGTATACCCTACACTGATGTTTCTTAAGGTTAAGTGCCACTGCCCGGTATACCCTACACTGATGTTTTTTAAGGTTAAGTGCCACTGCCCGGTATACATTTGCCCGGTATACCCTACACTGATGTTTCTTAAGGTTAAGTGCCACTGCCCGGTATACCCTACACTGATGTTTTTTTAAGGTCAAGTGCCATTGCCCTGGATACATTTGCCCGATACTCCAAACACTGACGTTTCTTCGAATCTATCGTCAGTAAGTATTAAAATATAGAATGAATATAATAATATTAACGAATAAATTAATATAAAATTGGATATAACAAATATTTCGGACATTCACCAAAGCGACTATGGGATTGTTGACATTCACCGGTGAGAGTCAGAAATAAGGGTATTTAGCAAATATTTCGGACATACACCAAGCGACTAGGTGAATGTCGACATTCTCTAGATTTTGGTGCTTCACCGTAACACACACAAACACACACCCACACACACACACGCATATATATATATATATATATATATATATATATATATATATATATATATATATATATATATATATATATATATATATATATATATATATATATATATATATATATATATATATATATATATATATATATATATATTATCACGTAAGAAGCAGAAAATAAAATGTAAAGAAAAAACAGAACAAAACGTAGAACGAAATCTATAAAACGAATAGCTAATTCTAATGAACTTACAGCAACGAGAAAATTTTCAAGAATGATTTGAAATATTAAATATTTTCGTAATAAGATAGCCAGATTACAAAATATGAGAACAGAAGAACAAATTGAGAGAAAAGGGTAAATAGAAGGGTTTTGTTTTATATATATTATTTTATATTGTCACGTAAAAGGAGCAATTTTTCGAACTATTCAAAGTAACCCGTTTACTGTTTTGCTTTTTAACTCAGATTTTCTAAGATAACATAAAAGTTTTTTTTAATAAAAAACAAGCTAAGACGAAATGAATTGCGCAGCAAATAGGAAGAGAGGTTTGAAAATTAACTCAAGACTGGAAATATTGTTCTCGTGTGTCTGCCCATTATAGACTGGCTGTCCGTGTACGTTTGCACATCTAACTTAATTAACTTTATATTCTCTGAAGATTATTGTCGAAAACTGCATTTATATGAGTGCAGACATGATGCTTTTTCGTGATTTAATGATTTAGAAATTTATTAGATTTCTTGCAAAACACACATCACTCTAATTAAATAAATATTACTGTAAAAATTACGGTATAATATTTTACCGTAAAAATAGATTTTATGGATGATGAACCCTAAGTGCCGGCAACATTTTACTGTCATTTTTTACAGTGCAATCCGTACTAAAAGACATTTTTGAACAGTAAATGATCGTAGTTGAGAAGTTTACTCATACAAATATTTTCAAAACTTGAAAGCTAAACAAACGTACAAAAATCCATTTGGTTCAGTTACTAAGTATAAAATATTGAGAAGTATAAATTGTTAAGTCGCATGATTTGAAAATAAGTCCCTTCTCATTATACATCGTATTTGGACTTTTTTTTTTTTAGCAAATATTGATGTTCTTTAAAATTTTGGTATTGGATACTCTAAAATTGTTCCCGATTTCATCATTCAAATTATTTTTCCGAAAAGCATCCAGTTCAAGAAATTCTGTTCATTAATCTAATTAGCATCCAGCTCACGAAATACTGATCATTAATCGAGAAATTATCTAGTTCATGCAATTCTGATCATTAATATTAAAAGCATCCAGTTCATGAAATTCTGATCATTATTGTAGAAATTATCCAGTTCATGCAATTCTAAGCATTAGTCTAGAAAGCATCCAGCTCGTGAAATTCTGATCATTATTGTAGAAATTATCCAGTTCATGCAATTCTAAGCATTAGTCTAGAAAGCATCCAGCTCGTGAAATTCTGATCATTATTGTAGAAATTATCCAGTTCATGCAATTCTAAGCATTAGTCTAGAAAGCATCCAGCTCGTGAAATTCTGATCATTATTGTAGAAATTATCCAGTTCATGCAATTCTAAGCATTAATATTAAAAGCATCCAGTTCATGAAATTCTGATCATTATTGTAGAAATTATCCAGTTCATGCAATTCTAAGCATTAATCTAGAAAGCATCCAGCTCATGAAATTCTGATCATTAATCTAGAAATCATCCAGTTCGTAAAATTCTAAGCATTAATATTAAAAGCATCCAGTTCATGAAATTCTGATCATTATTGTAGAAATTATCCAGTTCATGCAATTCTAAGCATTAATATTAAAAGCATCCAGCTCATGAAATTCTGATCATTAATCTAGAAATCATCCAGTTCGTAAAATTCTAAGCATTAATATTAAAAGCATCCAGTTCATGAAATTCTGATCATTATTGTAGAAATTATCCAGTTCATGCAATTCTAAGCATTAATATTAAAAGCATCCAGCTCATGAAATTCTGATCATTAATCTAGAAATCATCCAGTTCGTAAAATTCTAAGCATTAATATTAAAAGCATCCAGTTCATGAAATTCTGATCATTATTCTAGAAATTATCCAGTTCATGCAATTCTAAGCATTAATATTAAAAGCATCCAGCTCATGAAATTCTGATCATTAATCTAGAAATCATCCAGTTCGTAAAATTCTAAGCATTAATATTAAAAGCATCCAGTTCATGAAATTCTGATCATTATTGTAGAAATTATCCAGTTCATGCAATTCTAAGCATTAATATTAAAAGCATCCAGCTCATGAAATTCTGATCATTAATCTAGAAATCATCCAGTTCGTAAAATTCTAAGCATTAATATTAAAAGCATCCAGTTCATGAAATTCTGATCATTATTCTAGAAATTATCCAGTTCATGCAATTCTAAGCATTAATATTAAAAGCATCCAGCTCATGAAATTCTGATCATTAATCTAGAAATCATCCAGTTCGTAAAATTCTAAGCATTAATATTAAAAGCATCCAGTTCATGAAATTCTGATCATTATTCTAGAAATTATCCAGTTCATGCAATTCTAAGCATTAATATTAAAAGCATCCAGCTCATGAAATTCTGATCATTAATCTAGAAATCATCCAGTTCGTAAAATTCTAAGCATTAATATTAAAAGCATCCAGTTCATGAAATTCTGATCATTATTCTAGAAATTATCCAGTTCATGCAATTCTAAGCATTAATATTAAAAGCATCCAGCTCATGAAATTCTGATCATTAATCTAGAAATCATCCAGTTCGTAAAATTCTAAGCATTAATATTAAAAGCATCCAGTTCATGAAATTCTGATCATTATTCTAGAAATTATCCAGTTCATGCAATTCTAAGCATTAATATTAAAAGCATCCAGCTCATGAAATTCTGATCATTAATCTAGAAATCATCCAGTTCGTAAAATTCTAAGCATTAATATTAAAAGCATCCAGTTCATGAAATTCTGATCATTATTGTAGAAATTATCCAGTTCATGCAATTCTAAGCATTAATATTAAAAGCATCCAGCTCATGAAATTCTGATCATTAATCTAGAAATCATCCAGTTCGTAAAATTCTAAGCATTAATATTAAAAGCATCCAGTTCATGAAATTCTGATCATTATTGTAGAAATTATCCAGTTCATGCAATTCTAAGCATTAATATTAAAAGCATCCAGCTCATGAAATTCTGATCATTAATCTAGAAATCATCCAGTTCGTAAAATTCTAAGCATTAATATTAAAAGCATCCAGTTCATGAAATTCTGATCATTATTCTAGAAATTATCCAGTTCATGCAATTCTAAGCATTAATATTAAAAGCATCCAGCTCATGAAATTCTGATCATTAATCTAGAAATCATCCAGTTCGTAAAATTCTAAGCATTAATATTAAAAGCATCCAGTTCATGAAATTCTGATCATTATTCTAGAAATTATCCAGTTCATGCAATTCTAAGCATTAATATTAAAAGCATCCAGCTCATGAAATTCTGATCATTAATCTAGAAATCATCCAGTTCGTAAAATTCTAAGCATTAATATTAAAAGCATCCAGTTCATGAAATTCTGATCATTATTCTAGAAATTATCCAGTTCATGCAATTCTAAGCATTAATATTAAAAGCATCCAGCTCATGAAATTCTGATCATTAATCTAGAAATCATCCAGTTCGTAAAATTCTAAGCATTAATATTAAAAGCATCCAGTTCATGAAATTCTGATCATTATTGTAGAAATTATCCAGTTCATGCAATTCTAAGCATTAATATTAAAAGCATCCAGCTCATGAAATTCTGATCATTAATCTAGAAATCATCCAGTTCGTAAAATTCTAAGCATTAATATTAAAAGCATCCAGTTCATGAAATTCTGATCATTATTCTAGAAATTATCCAGTTCATGCAATTCTAAGCATTAATATTAAAAGCATCCAGCTCATGAAATTCTGATCATTAATCTAGAAATCATCCAGTTCGTAAAATTCTAAGCATTAATATTAAAAGCATCCAGTTCATGAAATTCTGATCATTATTGTAGAAATTATCCAGTTCATGCAATTCTAAGCATTAATATTAAAAGCATCCAGCTCATGAAATTCTGATCATTAATCTAGAAATCATCCAGTTCGTAAAATTCTAAGCATTAATATTAAAAGCATCCAGTTCATGAAATTCTGATCATTATTCTAGAAATTATCCAGTTCATGCAATTCTAAGCATTAATATTAAAAGCATCCAGCTCATGAAATTCTGATCATTAATCTAGAAATCATCCAGTTCGTAAAATTCTAAGCATTAATATTAAAAGCATCCAGTTCATGAAATTCTGATCATTATTCTAGAAATTATCCAGTTCATGCAATTCTAAGCATTAATATTAAAAGCATCCAGCTCATGAAATTCTGATCATTAATCTAGAAATCATCCAGTTCGTAAAATTCTAAGCATTAATATTAAAAGCATCCAGTTCATGAAATTCTGATCATTATTCTAGAAATTATCCAGTTCATGCAATTCTAAGCATTAATATTAAAAGCATCCAGCTCATGAAATTCTGATCATTAATCTAGAAATCATCCAGTTCGTAAAATTCTAAGCATTAATATTAAAAGCATCCAGTTCATGAAATTCTGATCATTATTCTAGAAATTATCCAGTTCATGCAATTCTAAGCATTAATATTAAAAGCATCCAGCTCATGAAATTCTGATCATTAATCTAGAAATCATCCAGTTCGTAAAATTCTAAGCATTAATATTAAAAGCATCCAGTTCATGAAATTCTGATCATTATTCTAGAAATTATCCAGTTCATGCAATTCTAAGCATTAATATTAAAAGCATCCAGCTCATGAAATTCTGATCATTAATCTAGAAATCATCCAGTTCGTAAAATTCTAAGCATTAATATTAAAAGCATCCAGTTCATGAAATTCTGATCATTATTCTAGAAATTATCCAGTTCATGCAATTCTAAGCATTAATATTAAAAGCATCCAGCTCATGAAATTCTGATCATTAATCTAGAAATCATCCAGTTCGTAAAATTCTAAGCATTAATATTAAAAGCATCCAGTTCATGAAATTCTGATCATTATTCTAGAAATTATCCAGTTCATGCAATTCTAAGCATTAATATTAAAAGCATCCAGCTCATGAAATTCTGATCATTAATCTAGAAATCATCCAGTTCGTAAAATTCTAAGCATTAATATTAAAAGCATCCAGTTCATGAAATTCTGATCATTATTGTAGAAATTATCCAGTTCATGCAATTCTAAGCATTAATATTAAAAGCATCCAGCTCATGAAATTCTGATCATTAATCTAGAAATCATCCAGTTCGTAAAATTCTAAGCATTAATATTAAAAGCATCCAGTTCATGAAATTCTGATCATTATTCTAGAAATTATCCAGTTCATGCAATTCTAAGCATTAATATTAAAAGCATCCAGCTCATGAAATTCTGATCATTAATCTAGAAATCATCCAGTTCGTAAAATTCTAAGCATTAATATTAAAAGCATCCAGTTCATGAAATTCTGATCATTATTCTAGAAATTATCCAGTTCATGCAATTCTAAGCATTAATATTAAAAGCATCCAGCTCATGAAATTCTGATCATTAATCTAGAAATCATCCAGTTCGTAAAATTCTAAGCATTAATATTAAAAGCATCCAGTTCATGAAATTCTGATCATTATTCTAGAAATTATCCAGTTCATGCAATTCTAAGCATTAATATTAAAAGCATCCAGCTCATGAAATTCTGATCATTAATCTAGAAATCATCCAGTTCGTAAAATTCTAAGCATTAATATTAAAAGCATCCAGTTCATGAAATTCTGATCATTATTCTAGAAATTATCCAGTTCATGCAATTCTAAGCATTAATATTAAAAGCATCCAGCTCATGAAATTCTGATCATTAATCTAGAAATCATCCAGTTCGTAAAATTCTAAGCATTAATATTAAAAGCATCCAGTTCATGAAATTCTGATCATTATTCTAGAAATTATCCAGTTCATGCAATTCTAAGCATTAATATTAAAAGCATCCAGCTCATGAAATTCTGATCATTAATCTAGAAATCATCCAGTTCGTAAAATTCTAAGCATTAATATTAAAAGCATCCAGTTCATGAAATTCTGATCATTATTCTAGAAATTATCCAGTTCATGCAATTCTAAGCATTAATCTAGAAAGCATCCAGCTCGTGAAATTCTGATCTTTAATCTAAATAATATCCAGTGTTTGTTTTTATTGTTATTGTTATTCCATTCATACTATTAATTCTCACTCTCCTTGTATATTGTTCAAATTTTCGATCGTTAATAAAATACTTTTTATTCATACACTCAAGTTCAAATACATTTTATTAAGCTTCTAGTGCAGTGGTTCCTGAACTTTTTTGTCTTGTAGACCTCTTGCCATGTTTTTCGGTTTTGAGTAGACCCCCCGCTTAACAGATATTGATTTTCTGTAAATTCATCAACTTCAAATGTATTTTTGACAGCTGGTATAGTGTTACTCACTATGAAGGATTAAAATGTCTAACTGTAGTGAAGTGTAGTATGAAAAACTTAAGAAGAAAAAAAACACATGTTAATTTTGTACATTTATTAATTAAATTCAAACTAGTTTAATTGCTAATTTAATTTAATTAATATGTAAATGGAATAAAATAGTGCACTATAAAACCCGTACCTCGCTACTAATAATATAATTGACGAAATATGTTTGTATACAAAACCGTAATAATGTATTGTCAGTTTGTTTATTACGTTTTCACGTAAAAACAAAGCAGCAAATCTCCGTGATCTTATGCGCAGATAAAATTGGAGGTCTCGCTAGCTAAAGAGTTGACACAGGCTAGGCTACAATTTACCGGGGAAAAATACTTTTTTGTTACAAAACAAAACCTTACACGCCGAGAGAATAAAAACGTACGCCGGCGGAGCTGCAAGCAACTGCTAGTTTGTATTAATTCAGTTTCATATATCAAAAAATAATCCTTATAACTTACATTTTAATAAAATTTTTACTTCATAGCTGTTTTTATAAATTATGTTGAATGTAGGTAGATATACGTCTTAATATTATAAGGTAGTATAATGCAAGTAAATAGGTACTATCAGTGTATGTTGGTTATTACGTTCATGAAATGCCAAAATTTAAAGTCACGACCTGCTTATATGAGATCCACTATCGTTGACCCCCATTTTTATTTCATGGACCCCCATTTTTTTTCACTTGACATGGACCCCTTGCAAGTTGTCGTCGACCCCTGGCGGTCTATATAGACCACTTTGGGAATCACTGTTATAGTGGAGGAAACTTGATGCTAATGCAGTTCTTACAAATATTAATTCATTAATTAAATTTAATTTGAATTATTTGGGAGAAATTTTTTTTTAATTATTTAATAAAAAGCAACTAAAATAAAATTGTTCTTTGTTGACCTAAGTAGGAATTGATTTTAATTCTTTTTCATAAATATTACTTGTTTTTCATTTAATCTTTTATATCCTATATTGTTCTTCAAGGAAAAAACTTTTTTAACAAAAAAAGGCGTTCTTAATGACCTTACCGCAACCTTTGCATCATTTCTATTTAAGTGCTTCGTGGGATTTAATTAAACATATGTGTGATTCCTGTTTTCTATTGCACTTTATCGGAAAAGCAATCAGAGAGAGGGCTCTTCATAGATCTTCTTCCTTCTGGACATATTAGGTTACCGCACATTCAACCCCTTCCAAAATGACTCTATCTGTCGTCTAGTGTTATTAAGGATTTCATTTAGAGTGTCTTCCTCCTTCTCTTATTCAATTAGCTCAACACTCAACCATTTGGAGTGGATCTCTCCATTTCATATCGAGTTCAGCTTCTTTTTATATTAATTTCTTCCACAGGTATTGCATGAATTCATAACTTTTTTTTCAGTTGTTGACAAAAAAATATATAGCAAGACTGCAGTAAAACATTGTCATATTTGAACGAAAATTTTAAGTTAATTTCTTGTTAGGTCAATAAAGTAACATTTTATTTTAGTTACTTTTTATTAAATAATTATATTTTTTTTCCTCTCGTATAAAACTAAAATTAATAAATTAAATTTAATTAATTAAATTTAATTAATTAATTAATATTTGAAAAAACTGTATTAATATCTGTATTAATTACAAAAAGAAATGTATCTGAATTTTAGTGGATGAATAAAAAAGTATTTAATTAAACGATTGAAAATTTGAACAATATATTGGAAGAGTGTTAACTAATAGTAGAAATTTATAATAATTAAATAAATTTAAACAGTTAGCATCTGAAATCACCATTTTTGTGATCTATTTTGGAGGGGGGGGGGGGTTGGAATTTATTGAAGTTGGTAATGTAAAAAGGTATTTCTAATTCTGACAGAAATAACATTATTTAATCCCTTTTTAGTCTGCTTGATTTTATTTATATTATGAATCCAACAGTTTGTTTATATCTAAAATTGAGCCCTGATGGATTAAGGGATAGAGCATTCACCCACCAACGAATCCCAGCTGTCGTTGGTCGATACGAATTCTGCATCTGGCTTGCACCGACCACAGTGCTGACGTAAAACATCCTCAGTAGTAGTCGGATCATGGGTTCGATTCCCCTTGCTGTCTGACTAACCGTGGGAGGTTTTCGTGGTTTTCCTCGCTATGTAAAGCAAATACGGGTTAGTTCCATCTAAAAATCCTCCACAATGGCAAATTTCTTCCAATACTTAAGCCATGAGTTCCCTTGTCTTCTAGATTGGGTTCAAAATTATAAGGCTGGGGAGTCGTACATTAGTAGTCGTAAACCCGAAAATTGGATCAGCTGTTCAATGACGGTTACAATGTAAAATAAAATTGAGTTCAGAAAAAAATGACAAAAAAAATCCAAAACAATCTTGTGAACGAAATTTATTTGACTATTTCGATGTTTGTCTTTGTTACATTTTTAGAAAATAATAAACGAATTCCGACAAAGGAAAGGGTAATATTTTGTGCTATTTAGACTAAAGCAAGAAAACAACGTGGAAAAAGCAGAAATGAAATATTATGAATAAAGCACAAATAAAATTTTTATTTTGTGATTTACTCACGTTTTTTTTTCTTTATTTAACAAATTGTTTTATTAAGTTTAGGCATGATATTATCCAAGTTTCTCTCGAGAAAGATTACAAAATGAATAAAAAATTAAAAACGAAAAATATATATTGGAGCAAGACATGCATCAAAAATTTTAAGAAAATTCCTTTATTTTAGTTCTTAATTACAATTGGACCCAAACATCGATTATTCAAATCTACAAATATGAAATCCGCTTTCATTATTTATAGCTTTAAGAAACGATCGCTCGAAAATATCCCACGGTTTCACATTACGCTGTGGCATCCACTTTAACTGTCTAAATTTGTAATCGGAATACCATGCAGACACTGTAGCAAGGAAATCGCAGTTTTGCATAAACGTAGAAATTACCATTCTTCAAACAAGCGTTTCAAAAATCACATAATTCAAAATCAATTGAAAAAGAGAAGCTTTTAAGACAGGAGTTAACATTTTACATGCACTGACACTAACAATTTTAGTACACCAACCATTTTTTTCCCCAGTTATAAACAAACTATCACCTGAATGTATTTCTTTTTTTTCCCATAGAAGATGACATTGAAGATGATATTTTGACAGATAACTTAGCGCACAAAATAGAAATTTGCCCACAATTTACTTTTAATCAAAATAACCACAAGCTATCTTCAATTCACACTATCTTCAATTCACGGAGACATTTTATTGGCTTTTTAGCCCGAAATTTTACATGCAATATGTTACATGGAGCGTAGCGTTTTTAGAAAGTGCTTAAAAGTGCTAATTTTTTATTTTCTTTTTTTAAAAGCCCTAAAAGGAACTTTTTTCATTGGGTGTTTTTAAAAAGCGCTCAATTTTCCCTTTTCGAAAATGAGATTTTTTTCCTTACCATTTCGATTTTCGCCACTGATTATTCAAAAAAGTGATTTTCACATTGTTTTATTCAACGTTTTCACAATTCATTCAACCACAATCCATTTCGGCATACCGTCTGTACAAAGCATACGAAAGCGCTAATCATTTTACATGTATCATGAAATACTTGCGAGAACGCATGTGCGTCTAAAGAGCTGAGTTCGGTGAGATTCTTCCACTCTCATGTGCAACTCTGCTGCATTTTGCAAGATATGATCTTTTTCAGGCTTCATTTTCCACCCTCTGATATCGAACCGAAAAACCTCAAGATCTTTTTATAATGGCTAATATATATAATCAAGAAAAGAGTTCTTTGTCAGAAACTAGTTATTTTATCATAATTATTTTGCGTTTCGTTAATGTATGCTAGTGCTTACAAATATTTTCTGAGTGCTTAAAAAGTACTTAAAAGGTGCTTATTCTTTGTTGAAAGATCTGGCTACTCACCATGGATCGTTAAAATTACACCACATCCAACAAATGACTTCGATTTGTTATATTTATATCTTCAATGCCGATTCAGTACATTTGCACTACATGATGCTGTAATTAAAAAAGAGCAAGAAAACGGGATCTTTTTTCTACTGTACTTACAAAAAAATATATATTTTCCCCTTTTTTAAGACCAGCATTAAATTCACAAATAAAGGAATTCAGATTTACTAGCATCAAGAAAGTGAATACTACTCGTATATTGCATGCTTTTGATGAAAGATGATAGAAATAAAAAGAAGGAAAGAAAAAACGATGTTACAGGTGTTTTGAAATTGATAAGCGACAGTGTAAGTTAAAAAAGTTTTTGAAAAGTTTTAGAAGAAAGTTTTAGTTTCATAATAATACTGCAATTATAATACTACGAGGAGACGTTTGTTTAATGAATGTCCTTGATGCGTTGGATAAACCAATTGCTAAAATTCAAAACTGGAACCAACAGAGTAGAAATAATAATATCCCTACTGTTAACAACTAAACAAAATGAATCTTACTATTAACACTAGAAAGATTGAAACTTAGTATATACCTATATTGCGCAAGAGCAGTCAAAATAACTGGATTGTGAAAGAATAACTAATGTGCAAAGAAATTTGTCTAAAATTAATTTTTAATATTATTTACATATCCAACAAGTTATTAGAAAATATAACAAGTTATTAGTAAATATTAACAATAAAATAAAATTTTATGTTGTTCAAAAAGTCACAAAATTCTAAGAAATTATATACATCATTGTTTATCTAATTGAAATGAAAAAACAGTCAAAATGACTTCCTTGGGCAATCTGGAAGGAATTATACTTTCAGGTATTGATCCTCTCTGTCACTTTGTTTTTTAATTTCCATTTCAGAAAACAAGAAAAAAAAGAGCTTAAAACTTAACTTAAATTTAAATTCTAATTGGTCAAGAACAAAATAGTTGTTCCCCTCCTTTCTTTGAATTGAATTCCTTTAGGATGTCAAACAAAGAGATTTCTCGTACTGTTTCTTTTCTTAAATGAATGGCAACTGACGGCTTCTTTTGAAATGAAAGGAAGTGTCTTTTGTCACATGACGTGTTGTATTTTAGAGTCTGTATTGATTTCAAAGACAAACAAACTTAAAGACAAGCCCTTTTTCTGTAGAGACTCGGCTCTTAACATTTAACTTAATTACATTTCTTTGAACGAAAAAAAAAACATAATTTATTTTTTAGATTTTATTTATAAGTTGTAAACTAAGTGAATATTTAAAAGTAAATTAACTTTTATAAATTCAATTAAAGCATTGTGAACAGATTCGTGACTTTGATTCGAGGAGGGTAAGAATATTTATTTCCCGGGGTTGAATTTATAACTCTTGAAAATACAATGTAAATTTAATTCCCATTTAGTATTAATCTTCACCTGATGTGATGCATTTCTATTTTCGACTATAGTAGTTTCTGAAAGAACTAAATTCCATTTTCGGAATACTCTTCGTCCTATAACATTCTCAAGAGGACGCCATACCGAGGAGGAAACTTTTCATCGCTAATTCTCTTCCTCCTTCATAACTAATTTAAAATTTAAAGTGTAGAAAAAGTGAGTTCAGGCAAAGCTAGAATTTGTCATGAAGTTTCAATTGCTGAAGAAAATACTTCAAAATATTAAAATGCAAGCAAATTACTAGAAGAGAACTTCTCCAACGCGTAATCCCAATGTTATCACCTCATAATTTATTTTCATTTGTATAGTTTCAAAATTTTCTTTTTAGTATTTAAAACTCCATGGCTTACTTTAGGCTTGTCTGAACTTACTTTTTCTACACTTTAAATTTTAAATTAGTTATGAAGGAGAAAGAGAATTAGCGATGAAAATTTTCTTCCTCGGTATGGCGTCTTCTTAAGCCTTGTTTCTATAACGAATTTTTCAGTTTCGTGAACAGCAAAAATTTTGCAAGAATTTTATCCAAAAAGTACGGTGAATGTTTTCTTTTTGCGTACTGCAAAACCAAAAGAATTTGCTGAAAGAATAAGGTTAAAGAACATTCCGAAGAAAGACTTTAAAGGTTGTTGCAGAAAGTATTACAGCAGAAAAAAGAGGTGCTCTGGAGAAGGTTAAGTTCAAGAATATTCGTTGAACTTGTAGAATAACTCATCTAATAATCTTTACCATTTGTCTGATCATGACATAAAATGATTTTATATGCGGTTTATGATAATGTGCAAATTTGGCGTAAAATGTTTTTTTCTTTTTTTAATTTTTCTACTTTTTTTCTTTTTGCTTATTAAAGGCACATTAAGAGCCGCAATGGCTCAGAGGATAGAGCGTTCGTCTTCCAATGAGGTGAACCGGGTTCGAATCCCAGTCGATGCGAATTCCGCATCAGGCTTTCACCGACCACAGTGCTGACGTGAAATATCCTCAGTGGTAGACGGATCATGGGTTAGAGTCTCCATGCCATCAGGCTAACCGTGGAAGGTTCTCGTGGTCTTCCTCTCCATGTAACGCAAATGCGGGTTAGTTCCACCAAAAAAGCCGCCACGAAAGCAAATTTCTCCCAAAACTTGATCCAGAAGTTTCCTTGTTTTCTAGATTGGGGTTCAAAATTACAAGGCTTCGGAGTTGAACATTAGTAGTCGTACACCCAAAAATTAGGTAGACTGTTCAACAACGGTTATAAAATTTAAAAAAACACCACCGTAGAAAAAAATAAAAAAACAATGTTTGACAAATATTACTGTAAAATGTAGCCTCTACAGTGATGCTTTAAAAATGAAAATCATTCTGATAGTACCGGGAAATGCGGTTACTTCGTTACAGCTAAGATTACTTTGCGACCCACATTATAACTAAACGGAATCAACGATAGCAGAAATGAAGTTTAAGAATTTTCCAGGAGAAAATCTCTGGGGCATTATTAGAGATTTAAAAATGTAGTGCCTGAGAGAAGAAGAAAAAAACATGGTATACTTTTAATAACTTTTGAACTATACTGAGATACCTGTTACTCAAAATGGGTAAAGAGCTGCCATCTGGTAAATAGGGTCCTAATAGTTTGGTCAAGAGATAGATCGAAGGTTTGGATCTCTTATCTTTATCATTTCGCTATATTTTGATGACGTTTAAAGCGAATTGAAGACTTTTTGAACCAGAATTATAAAATTCATTTATCCAGAGATGAGCTTACGCAAAAAAAATAATTTTTAATAATTATTTAATATTTTTAATTATTCTATTTAATATCTCTGGCACCAGCTGATTCGCTTTTTTTTTAAATAAGTAGAGTTTTGAGTTTCATAACTAATACTCAGAAATCTAGAAGAGTACTTATAAGGTCACGTGAGAGTGGATTTCTGACTTAAGCGTTTCAACAATTATTTCAGATTTGACGATTTCGCCTATTAAAATATTAATTTAACATACGTTACATAGTACATACGTTAACATGCGTTACATTTTATGTAAAAAAATAATTTAACTTAATGGCTCCTGTTTAAGAACTAAGAGACATCGTAACGAAATAAATGAGTATTTACGTTAAAAAGTTAATTCATGTGAAACGTTCGATTGCAAATTAGTTTTACTACCTTTTTTTGAGCCTTGACGAAATACAATTTTAATTTAAAATTTTTACCCATTGACAAAATGGGTCTTATTATCGACTTCCGATTCCAGACCCCAAAAATATAGGCAGTAGCCTGAATCTGGAAAATATGGTCCCAGTAGTTCAGCCAGGAGAGTGATCCAAAGTTTGGACCTCATAATGTTAATTTTATGTGTTATTTCGCACTTGTTACTTTCCTTTTTTTTTCTCAATATTTTACAAATGTACCTTGAAAATATTTATCATACTTTGAGAAATACTTAAGAAAATACCTAACATTATTAACATAAAAAGTTTTTTTTTTTTCTTCTAATCGTTTAAAATTTTCAATTTTTTTGGAAATGTGGCCACATATTATATTTTGAAAAGAGGCTGCCACTGAGTGGACAGAAGCAAAATTTCCTAATTTTACTCTACACTCGAGAACATTGAAAATTCTTTGAGATCGTTACATAATTTTTCAAATCAAAAAATAAATCTTTTTTTTTTCTTTTCGATTTCAAGAGAAACTGTTGGTGATCACTTGGATGACTCATATATCAATCCACGAAGCAACGAATTGAAGTAATGGTCGACTCGGCGCACACAACCCAATTAATAGATTTACAGAACTATTTTTAATGTTTAAAAAGCCTTGGAAAGCCCTTTGTGTGATTCATATTAGTGAAAAATGTATGAAAGTTAAAGCACTTGGAACATTTTTTCCCCCTTCGATTGTCTGAATCCTTACAATTTCAAACATTTCGCAAATCGAAAGTATACAGCCTAACTGCTCTTATATAATTTATGACTATATGCGTGATATAGATTTCTGAGCAGCTATTGCGGAGGAAGTTTAAGGACATAGACAAATATTCAACATCCGTCAAAGACAAACATTCGAGAACATTCTTTGTTTGCTCGGGAAATGTTCTCAGCTCCTTCAACTAAAAGCAAATGTCTTCTTCAAATCGAAGAAAAACATTTTTTTTTATCCTCAAACATGGAATAAATAATAATGTGTTACTCGATTTTAACTCTTTCTCTGTCAAATTGTTTTGTTCCACAAAATTACAAAGAAGAAAAAAATATTGAAATTTAATTCAGCTTTGAGCTTGAATTCACAACTTTTTTGTCAGCTTATTGCATTGTACTCTGGTTTTGAATCAACCTCTGATTTAATATTTATTAAATAAAGTGCTTTAAACATTCCAACTTCTAACAATCTCTTCCTGCTCGCTGAGCTCGTCTATCCCAAGAACTGTTTTCACTGTTCCTTTCGGATTGCTTTACTTCGCATTAAAATACTTTTTATTCATTCAAGTTCAAATACATTTTTTTTTAGAACTTGTAGTGGATGATGTTAATACAGTGTTTTCATACATTATTTCATTCATTAAATAGGGATGAGCGAAAAACGAAATGGAATTTTCTGATGGGTTAAGCGTTAGTCGTTGTTTTTCAGTTTATTATAAGTGATTCAGTTTTTCACATATTTTGAAAATAAAATCAGTGATAATTTCTAACTTAGAGCTCTATTAGAACAAAAAATAATTTATTGCGCACATTTAAATATTTAATTATTATATAGTCGCTGTGTAAATTCAATAAAGGACAATGCGTACTAGCATGCGTGGTCCACATTACTCAATTTATATTTTCATAGTTGTCAGATACCACGCGCCTTTTTTTCTTCCTTCTATTAGTTCACGCTCTCCCTATATCTTGTTCAAATTTTCAATCGTTAATAAAATACTTTTTATTCATGCACTCAAGTACAAATAAATTTTTTTAAGCTTGTACTGGATGACACTTGGTGTTGATACAGTTTTTTCAAATATTAATTCATTCATTTAATTTAATTCATTAATTTTAGTTTTATATTGGAGAAAAAAATTTAATTATTTAATTCGCGATCGCAACGCTCGAGTACGCCGTCTAGTGGGAGCCTGTAAATATCGGACATTAATTTATCACGTTTTCATTTAGTTCCATCAAAGTCATTGACTGAATCAGACGCCATTTTTTAGCAGCAAATAGGAAACAAAATTTCCCTAAGGAAAAGGCCGAAGAACTTGAAAAAAATCTCCAGAATATTAGTAAATCTTTCAGGAACAGAACACGCCAAACATTTGAAGAAAAATTCTTCAATAATTTTTAATTTCTATTATCAACAAACTTGCAACTGATGACTTCCGATTTCGGATACTGTTACAGATGTGTGTATTAAGGTAAAATGCATTTCTTCTGTCTTCAATTCATTACGAATTAAAGTGAAGTCAACATTGCTTTCGTCATTCCAGTGAATAAATATGAATTCAGAACATACAGAATTGTAATAGTTATAGAATAGTATATATTTCTGTATCCATATAATTCGGAAAACAACAATAAAAAATTATCCAAGTTACTTGAAATAGTGCCATTTCTGCTGATTCTTAATTAATTTAAATCGTTTTCTTGGTAAGTTTTTTTTAATTTTGAAAGAATAAGTTCAACTAGAATTCAGCTATTCTGTTTTTAGCTACATATTCAAATTCATATCAATTATAAAATTTTGCTGTGTAGTATGTTATCTAAAAGTAATGAAGGTATAAACTATGTATCTATTATTTGAGAATAAAGTTTTCAAACAAGGAACTTATCATTTTGGAATTCTCCGGGAATCATAAATCAGGTAAGTGCAATGATTTTTACAATAAAAAATTTGCTTGTAAATATTTTTTTTTTCATTTGATGATGGTTCTCTACACTACAGAATGGGTTTTTACGTCTGATTAAGAACTATAAGAATAATAAAAAAAGAAACAATATGAAAGTTTTTATTTCAATGTGAAGAATTCTTAAAATCGTTTTTTTATCCTAAGAATTCTTTATTTTCCGTTTTTTAGTTTATAATTTTTTGATAAAAATTGTTCTCAAAATACTTTTTTTGAAAAATTAAATGGTATAACATTATGTGTTTATGTATACTTCTTGTATATTCCAATGTTTGAAGTAATATGATTCAGAAAAGTATGGAATAAAAATTCGGTACTAACGTATTAACGCCACCGCCGCTACAGATTTGGCGGTTTTTAAGTGCCGCTAATCTACACTTAAAATTTTTGCGACAATTCATAAAATAAAACACTTTATTTAAAATCAAAATAGTTAATCGGATTTCGGTGGAAAATGAGCCGATATAGAGTTTAGCATAGATTCAAAACAATCATATCGCCATATGAACTCTGATGAATAAGATTCCAAATGAAATAACATTTCCAAAACGTACGTTTACCAAGATAAAGTTTTATGTTGTGGGAATTGGTACATTTTCGTTTTTTCGGTAAAATATTTCCCTCCTGAAAAAATAAAATTGCATCTTGTTTTGTTTTTGGCAAATCCCAAAGACGAATATTCGTAGCACTAAAAATGGCGACAAAAAAGAATTGTCTTTTTTTTTTTTTTTTTTTTGTTTCGTCAGCATTCTTTATTTTACGTTTCTTAGTTTCTAAATAATGATTTTTATTGAAACTTGAAATTTTTTGATAAAAATTGTTGTCAAAAAACGTTGTTTACAAAATTAAATTTCATAAAATTATGAGGCTTATGTATACTTTTTGTTCATTTTAATTTTTGAACTAATATGATTCTTAAAACTATAGAATGTAAAGTTTAAATGGGCCTTTCATGTTATATCATTAAATTTAGTAATACTATTTCTCGGGCATTATGTTTTAACTCTTATAAGAATATACATATTTTTTTCTGTTAATGTACAAATATTTTTCCGATGTGTTTTGGATGTTCCTTCTCTAATAAAAAGAGATACCATTTTGTTTTCGGTTATATAAGAAAGAAGATCAAGCATTTTTCTTTTTTAAATTTAATAAGCCACATTAAAGAAGGAACGTTGCAATGCTACACGCTACATTAACGACGTCTCCAGAGTAACTGAATGACGGTTTATATAGAAATCGCAGGTAAGCGTCTCATACAACAACGCCCCCTATAGTTCGTTGCGATCGCGAATAAAAAAGTAACTAAAATAAAAATTTTCCTTGTTAACCTAAGTAGTAATTGACTTTAAGAAAAAAAATTATATTTCCTAATAAAGTGAGGTTAAAAATAACATTTGATTCAATTGGGTATACTATAGCCTACGTCACAGGATGTGTTATTCCTACTAAATTTAACTGAAAAACAGCATTTTCTGCGGACCTGATTTTTAGCAACAAGTAAACATTACATGAAGTGTGTTGTTATAAGTCGCTACTCGGCAGGTTGGAATTGTATTAGTCTAGTTCCTTTTGAAATTCAGTGCCTGCCATTAGAAGAAAAAAAAAAATTTCCTTTTGAAATATGAATTGAGTAAACATATTTAGAACTCAGCTTATTAATTAAACTGAAAGGTAAATGTTATTCCTAGTAAGTAGAAGTAGTTGTGTTTTTTTCATATTATACCCAATTTAGATAGATTTTCTGTATACAAAATAGCAAATCTCAGTATTTGGAGACGCAACATATTCTTTATTCTTGCATTTTTTTGTTTTTTTAAGTCAAACTAGCATAATGAATCACAACGATAGAAAAAATCTTATCCGCCCAATCTTCGCTAATAAAACGTATCGTTCTACCGGGGTAATTATGAAGAATAATTCAAACTAAAATTTAGCTCTATGTTATCATTGTACCTACTTAAATTGATAAGTTAATTAAAACAAAAACATAAAACAATTTGCTTATTGATATGAACTGTCCGCTCTTAACATTTTTACCTCTATCCAGCAGGTGGCTCAGTTTGCTTCCGTTGTTCACGTATATTAATTCAGAAATTCGTACTTTTAAATATTCATGCTTACGACCGCTCACTCGCTTGATATTTCATTTCTTTGCTGCCAAAGCGAAAAATAAAATAAGAAAGGGCATTTTTTGTCACCTTGTAAGAAAAATATATACATAAAAAAGAAAATTATCCAATTTTCGTGAGAAGGCTGAAGGGCATCTAATCGACAACTGAAGACTTTAAATCTTATTAATTTTTTTATCATAAAACTAAATTTTTTGTAACAGGTATTTTTTTTTATATCCGTCGCTGAACAGCTGACCCAATTCTTTGGGTATACGACTACTAATGTTCAACTCTGTAATCTTGTAATTTTGAACCCAATGTAGAAGACAATGGAACTCCTGGATCAAATATGGGAGAAATTCGCAATGCTTTTCGATGGAACTAACCCACATTTATGTTACATGGAGAGAAAGATCACGAGAACCTCCCATGTTTCGCCTGACGGCAAGGGGACTCTAACACATGATCTGTCTATAACTGAGGATATTTCACGTCAGCACTGTGGTCGGTGCAAGACGGATGCGGAATTCGTATCGACCAATCATCGCTTGGATTCGAACCCGGTTCACGTCATTGAAAGGCTAACGCTTTATCCCCTTAGCCATCACGGCTTAATGATTTGACAAAGTTTGATGCAAGCAAAGTATTTTATGATTTTCAAAAAAAAATTATATTTATTGTTTTTGGACGTTAATGAACAACAAAAAAAAATATTGCCTTTGAATAATATTTTCAAAAAAAAAGAAGAAATTAATGAAATCCCTTTACACAAATGGGTGAGGCTGAAGTTCAATCGATTTGATCAGTGTTTCTCCCAAAAAAGATTTTTTTAGACCAACAATTTTCCTGCGCTCAATCCGTTAATACTACAGAAATGGACATCCTAATTGGTTTTAAGCTTAACCTCAGCAAATTTATAACTAAAAACAGTAAATAATCAGCATCTGCCTAAAGGCCTGTTTAGACGATCCAAGTTCTTGGACGAAGATTGATTGAAATTGATGGAAACTTGTTTTGATTTGAGTTTGGATCGTGTAAACGATCATCCAAGTAGTTGGTCCAAGTCCTTGGACGATAGTAGAGCATGTTCTACTTTCCATCCTTTTCATCCCTCGACCAATCAGCTTCTTAAGTTCTATGACGTCAACAAGCAGACATCGGATTATGTCATTGTGTTGTCTGTTTTCATATATTATAGTCCAAATAAATTAATCTGTTATGGTATGTTTGCGTTATTATGATTGTATTTGAATTTATTTAGTAATGAAAGTCACGTTAGTATGATTTTATAAGGGTGAATATGAACAATGCGCATGAGCAAGTTTTTCTTTCAATCAATGACATTCAAGAACTTGGATAGTATTGACAAATCATCCAATTTCTTGAAGAGAGAAATTCCTCCAATTTCTCAGATTCAAGAACTTAGACCGTGTAAACAGGCCTTAATTCTTTTCATTCATTGCTTTCAAAATGTAATAAGCTTATTTTGGTTAGTTGGTAGAAATCAAAATGGACTAAAAAAAACTAGGAGGCTTCGCCCCCTGCTCGCTGGCTCTTGCTAACCCCCAGAACTACTTTCGCAGTTCATTTCGGATTGCTTCGGAATCCAAGCTCGCTTATTAGATACGTTCTTTACGTCCAGCTTTTGTATACTTTTTTGAACACTGAAGTTCCGAAAACTTTTCACTGTAGAAAATTCTAAACCTGTACATTTCAATATTAATTTGAAATTGCAAACAGTTCGAATATTTTTCTTAATCACACTATTCTAAATTTCAGTTGTTGCGAAAAGTAACTGTTGTAAGTTTTGTTTTAAAGTTTTTACCACCAGAGGGCTAAAACCATGTGCTGTAAAACAATATAAAATAGTACTGAACGCCGGATGTAAAGCATCGGCTTCGATGAAGATAATTTTGTGAGAATTTTTTTGGTAATTCAGTGAGAATTCACCCGATTAGACATATGATGCTCACTACGTGCTCTTGCGCGCCGAAACCTATCAATTAAAACGTATTAGCGTTTTATGTAATGATGATCACTACGTGCTCTTGCGCGCCGAATCCTATCAATTAAAAATGAAAACTGTTGCCAACGCGAGAAAAGAAATATCATCGGTTTTATTGATACATACGTATTAGCGTTTTAGTTAATATAGATAATGAATCGAAATGGATGGTTGACAGTATAACGGTAAGAACAGACTTATCCCATTTTTTTCGTTTCCCCATTATCCCATTCGACATACCACCATCCACTCCGGCCACCAACATTGAATTTTTTTGCTTTTCGCACTTGTCAAGAGCCAGTTGAAGACGAGTTTAACATGAAAAAGTTTTACGAGTTGAAAATGTAAAAATATTTAAATATGGACATTTTTTGAATACCAGATCTACGTGCTACATGTGTATTATTCAATATTGGCACCACGAGTGTTTTAAAAAAGTCTCCCAAATAGGGTAGCCCTGTCCCATTTTTTCAAACAATGTGAAATGAATAAAAATTTTTTTCAAGCAGGTTTTAATTGCATGAAACAATTACAACAAGACTATTTACAATAGTTACAAATGACTTACAACGCATGATAGATAGGTTTCATCAGCAAATGAAGAAATTGGGAGGTTGCTCCAGTAACTGCAATCCACCTGTGACAGTCCTCACGTGAACGCATCTTCCCAAGGGCTTCAAAGGTTTAATTAATATCACAATTTTAATTTCTTTTGCTGGGTGATAGTTTGTCAAATTGTCTAAGACGTCTCGCCATTTTGCTTTGGTGTTGGCGTCAATCAGAATCGTAAGGGCCACCTTAATCTGAAACAATTTTATTTTATTTTATAACCGTCGTTGAGCCGCCGACCTAATTTCATGGGTTTACGACTACTAATGTTCAAATCGGTAGCCTTGTAATTTTGAACCCAATCCAGAAGACAAGGGAACTCCTGGATCAAGTATGGGAGAAATTTGCGGATTTTTTGATGGAACTAACCCGCATTCGAGCTACATGGAGAGAAAGACCACGAGAACCTCCCACGGTTAGCCTGATGGCAAGGGGACTCTAACCCATGATTCGTCTACGAGGATATTTCTCATCAACACTGTGGTCGGTGGAAGCCGGATGAGGAATTTGTAACAACTGGGATTCGAACCCGGTTCGCCTCATTGGAAGGCGAGCGCTCTATACTCTGAGCCATCGTGGTTTAATCTGAAACAATTGTTCCAACAATACTTGCGGTCAAATAGGTCCATCGTGATGGTGTTTCCATTAGATCTTTGGCACACGACAGCAAATGAATGGCTGTGTGTCGATGAAAAGGTTTTTTTCGGCCTGGAAATGCATGGCCACTCCATAGAGTCTCTTTTGCTTGGCCGGCATGTCACATCGCTTGAAACTTTGTTAAAGTGTCCATGATCACTCTAAACTTTAATATTTACTGGATTTGTCTCTGCAAGGTTTGCCGGAGTTATCACTCGTGCTTGGAGCAGGTTTGCTGTATTCATTGGAAGCAGACTTGCTAGGTTCCTTTGGAACAGTTTTGCTGCATTCCTTTGAAAGTTTACCAGATTCCTTGAGAGCAGATTTACTGGATGAAACTTGTTTACTGGATAAAGCATATTTGTCGGAGCCGAATTCCTTTGAAGCAGATTTACTGGATTCCTTTAAATGTTTGCAGAACTCTTTGGAACAGAAGGACTGGAATCGCTTGGACATACCACCTTGGAATTCTTGAAACGTTTGGCGTTTGACTAGAGTATCTGAACCCAATTGTCGTTTCAGTCAGCTCCTCAGTGATTCGCACTTTGTATCTTTGAATCATTTATTCTCTTCTCGTTGAGTCTTTATCATTGTGGTTCATTTTTATCCTGAGTCAATTCCTTTGTCCTGTGTTGTGGGAGCATTTCTGGCGTCTGATTGCTGCAAAGCTGTTGAAAATGTATGATCCAATACTCTGCAAGGGCAAAGCTTCATACGTACTTGTCTTGTCACCGGTGAGCAAGTTTTGCCAAGACCTTACGATGCTCTTACCAAGAAATGCAAGCTCGCCCGCACCGACGCATTGACTTTATTCTTCAACATGAAGAATTCAGATTTGGTTCAACGATTATTGTTTCTGCTCAAAGAAGCTTGATATAAAGTTTTAAACACACAAGCTGTTAACTCTACATTTTACAAATATTGTGTGTAGCTACAACCTGCTGGTTTGATCAATTTTTGATTCCGTTTATTCATCAAGTCTAAAACATTCGAAAAAAGTTTCTGATCAGTCATGGTTTGAATAATGACCCTGAAACAACTAACGTTGTGATGGATTTGCAACCTGGCCCTTCTCAAGACTGTCAACCTTGGACATCCAATGAATTTCAGCCTGGTCCATCCCTCAAATGCGTTTCAAACTGAAATTATGCGTGACAAGCCCAGCCTTTGTGGCACCTCAAAAGTTGTGGCTAAAACTGAGCCAGTTGAGATGGAAGATTATCAACCTGGTCCATCCAATGCCTTTCAACCAAATATTATGCGTGGGGAGCCCAATTTTTGTGACACTTCAAAAAATGTGATCAAAACTGAGCCTGTTGAAATGGATTCTCACAAGCTAGGTCATCCAATATACTTCATGCCGAAATGAACGTTTCTGAAATGCCCAACGGTGTAGTAACCATTGACTTGACTAGTGACTCATTTATTATGATCCGTCACATGTACAAAGAGTGCCATGAAATGGAATGGGGAAAACAACAATTGGAGGAATTGGCGATCGAAATAGGCTACAGATGGAGTAGAGCATAACCTTCAACTTATGCAACACTTCGCATGCTATCACCATTAGCGTGTGAAGAGTCATGGAAGAAGGAAGTACGTTACTTTCTGTCTTGATTTTCAAATAGATTAAAAAAATTAAGTTGGGAAACTATATGGAACTGAAAATTACATTAAACATAGTTCTAAAAGGAAGCGTCAAGAAAATTTTAAAAAATATTTTTATTAATTAAAAACGAAAATTATTAGGAAAAAGAAAAATATCGTGCTATTCCTATACAACTGAAAAAAGAAGAAGAAGGAAGGGAGAAGGGTCAAAGGCGTGGAACCAGTCTTCTATGAGCTCAAACCTCGCAGACTTCGAACGAGCTAGGAAGAGAAAAATGACGTCATTTTGACGTCACGTTTCTACTCCTAGGGAAAACCTGAAACCTCGCGCTTTCGAACGGATTTTGCTAACGGGCTGCGATCTTCATTTTTCCTCCCATCTATCGGAAAGCTTTCACCTAACAATTTGCTGGTGAAAGCGATTCGAACGTTCGAATAGGATGCGTTTAACGCTGGGATTAAATTAGATTTCCGATTTCAAAGATAATTTTTACCCAGATATTTTATGATTTTTTATAATCATTTACCTAGATATTTTATGAATATATTTCAGACATAATTTTTTCTCTCACAAATTTATTATTTCATATAATAAATGGATTAAATAATTAGTTTCGGTTTCCAGCAGAACTTATAATAAAATCTATAATAATCTTGCACGACTTTATATAAAACGTGAACATTTTTTCTGTTCCAAATTTTTGTGTATTCTTAGCCATAATATGTTTAGTATAATTATTGCCATGTTTTTATTAACTTTTATTTTAATTACCTCGTAATATTTTCAAAATATCTGCAGAAAAAAAATGGAATTTTTTTCTTTAAAAAATTGGTGAGTTATGACTGAGATTAGTGCCAAATAAATAAAAAAGATTACTATAACTAAATCGTATAAAATTTAAATAAGAATTACTATAAATTGTATGCTTATTTTTAATCCGCTATGCAATTTTCCATCAGAGATTTGAAAGAACTGAAGCTTTTAGAACATGATCGGTTTTGTAATTTTTATAAAGTAGTTGATTAGTTTAGATGCATAATTAAGAAGCATAATTTCATTTATTTTCACTTGTCTTTTGAGTTGGGTAGAATATAAGTGGGTAATAAAAAGCATGGAATATGAAGAGCGGAAATTTTTTCGATATAATCGTTTTTGAATTATTATTAAGTTGCAGTTAAATTTAGAAGCATAATTAAGAAACATTTTTATTATTTTTTTTTATTTTTCTGTTCATACTTTAAGTGCGAAATTTCATCTTTTATTTTCTAAGACAAAAAGATATTTTTACTCTTATATCTATCTATAATGCCAAAATATATTCGACAATTTAGTTTTTGAAAAATTATCTGTTATTTTTAGGAATAAAATTTGTTAAGATTAAGATTAAAAAATTTCTAAAATCACCTTTTTTAAATTTTTGTTGTTGTTAGAAATAGCATTAAAAAAGCAATTGAATAAGAAAAGCGTTTTAGAGTTATTTCTTAATCTACTGTTTGACATTTGATCTTTTTAAAATAATTACTCCTTTAATAAAATGGTAAGTAATAAGTTTTAGGGTGGAAAAAAACTTAAGCATTATTTTCTTTTCTGTTTTGAGATTCTCCATTAAGTATCAGCTAAGTTATTCTAAAGATATTCACTTATATTTATTTGTTATTATTAAACTAGCGTTATTATGTTTTTATTCAAGTAATACTTTAAATTATCTTAATGTATGCGATTAATTCTACTTCAAAAAGCTTTTTTCGAATTTTTGCGACGTGTAAAAAGAGAGAATTTCTTTTGAATTGCTTTAGCATAATTTATTTATATACAGAATGGTAAATCATAAGAAAAAAATATCCTGCGTCAATCAGAAAAACAATTGAAAATATGTGTGCAATAAAAACTAGTTGATATTTGCATCGCGCTAAACTACTAACACTAATTTGCGATAAAATAAAATCACGAATAATCCTTATGGCTAGACCATTTTCCATTGCTGTACAATGGAATTGTATAACTAAAAGTTCTAACTCCCAAAAGTTCTAACAAAGTTTTCATGACTTGGCACCCTTGTCTTCTGAGCTGGATTCCATATAAGAGCATAATAAAAAGACCGGAATATAAAGAAAGAAAACTTTTTGAATAAAATTGTTTTTGAATTAATTGTTTTAAAGTTGCTGGTAAATTTAGATGCATAATTAAGAAACCTTTTTTTATTATTTTTTTCCTTAATTTTCCTGTTCTCAATATTCCAAGAAAAAATTATTTATATTTCTAGTCTTATAATTATGACATCGAAATACACTCAAAAATTTGTTTTTTAAAAACTATGTAATATTTTATGAAAAAAAATTTTTAAAATAAACATTAAAAAATTTCTAAAAAAATCACGTTGTTTTAAATATTTTGTTTAAAAATTGTACTAAAAAAATTCCAGACTAAAGAAAACTTTTTAGTTATTTCTTAAGCTGTTGTTTGACATTTGAATTTTTGAAAATACTTATTGTTAGTATTACAAATTTTAGGGAGAGAAAAAATCAAGCATAATTGTTTTCTCTGTTTTGAGATTTTTTTAAAAATATTAGTTAAGTATTAATAATTTGCTAAGTATTATTAATTTTTAAATATTAACTAATATATTCTGTTTTACCTGTATTCATTGGTAATTATTATACCAATCTTTTTTTGGTATTATTCGAATAATATTTTAAGTTATCCTCATTGATGCAATTAATTCAAATTCAAAAAGTCTCTTACAAATTTATGTGGCACTTAAAACAAATATTTTTCCGAATTACTTTTTCATAATTTATTTACATACACAATGGTAAATGATAAGACAAAAAAAATAAAATCCAGCATCAAATATAAAAACAATTGAGAATATTTTGAAATTGAAAATGTGTTTAATTGAAAGTATTAAAAATACTTGTAACGAGTTAAACTTTAAAAACGAATTTGTGATATATAAAAAATCACGAACTGCCCTTATGGTTAGAACGACAATAGTGAAATTGTGTAACTCAGCGATTCTCAACCTGTGGGGCGCGCCCCCCTAGGGGGGCGCGAGCACACCAGAGGGGTGGCGCGAGAATATTCAAGAGAAAATATTATTTTAAAAAACTGATTAACTGGATGAAATGAAAGCGCACATATACATAGAAAACAAAATACATTTTGACATATTTAATAACTTATTAAAGTGAAACAACTTATTAAATCAAAATTTAAGGTGGGGAGCCAAGGGTGGCTTGGCCTTATGGATTTTTTTATAATTTTCTGATTAAGTCTGTGTATCTGAATTTTTTCTGTAACATCTTACATCTATCTCTAATATATATCACGTATACTTTTAATTGTAAAATAAAATTATAGTACAATTTTAAAATTTTAGCTTCTGCACCTAAGGTTTCGCACAGGTTCCAAAGGTGAGCCATGTTTTGAAATCACTTTCTCACTTACTCAAATTATCTTTAGAAAAAACACTTGGACTGGCAAACTTCTTTAAAAAAGGCACTTTAAGTGTCTTGCTGGTAGGAACAAGTTTCCCGACTTTAAAAAAGATATTTGTTTTCAGAGTGTATAATTTGTTTATTGATTTTACTTTGATAGTTCTTGTGTGAAGTCACTAGCGATTCTTTTGAGTTCACTCATTAAAATTAATCAAGAATTATTGAGTTAATTTTTTCAGAAGGATTAGCCAACAAGTAAGAGTTAAATAACCATACTAGAGTTAACTAACTAAACCCATAACTAAACTAAAAATACCCAAATTTGCAAGAAAATACCAGAATCGACCACAAAAACACTCATAATTACCACAAAAATAAAAAAATACCTGAAAAATGACTTTAAAATGCAAACAAAACAAAAAAATTGAAACAAGATATCGCAAAGTCTACTAAAGTGCAGAGAACGTCAAAATATTATAAAAATTTAAAAAATACCAAAGTTCCACATTTGCTTAAAATGAAATAAATCAACTGGCATTTAATTCAAGCATTCCTTTTTGAGAAATAATATGCTGCGTAATGATTTATAATTAACTCTTTTAATAGATTTCACGTTTGCTTCCGAAGGTGGCCCGAGTGTCGCGCCACTTGGGAACATACATTAGGTCTCTCTTACCATTTGCACGACATAAAACTATTAATCGGATAGATTAATTCGAATTAAAGTAATGTGGTTAAAGAAAAAGAAATAAACTTTCAGAAAACATATTATAACTCAAAGTTCTAAGAATTTAAACACATTATCTTCTCACCTGGAAATTAGAACGACAACTGCAAATAATTAAATCACTTCATACAATGGAGGCCATTCAATGAAATATCTTCCAATTCAGCCTCGTGCACCTCAGATACAAGATTTACAATGCAGAAGGGACATCTTATGATTCAAAATAAATTTCATTTTACTTTGGCGGGGGGCTACGTTAGGAGCACTGGCCACCTTTGGCTTCCCCACCTTACTTAATCAAACATACTAAATTTTTTAAAAAAATTTATAATTTTTAGTGACTTCCTTGGGTCTGTCCTGCAGAGCTAAGTTTTTTGAGGTGAGGCTTAATATTAGAAATAGCCACTCTCAGTCCTGTTTCTATATTTAACCGTGATCTATATTTTGTCTTCAAAGAAGCCACAGCAGAAAATCCAGTTTAACAAAGGTAGGATATTGAAAACGGTAATAGAATGCGAAATGCCCTTTGTTTCAGTGCAGAAAAATACTCCTCCTGCCAAAATTCAAATAGTGATTTATTACTAAATTGCATTTCAGTTTCGCCACTTGTCGTGAAGTCTATGAATTTTTCTTCCTCATCAATTGAGAGTCCTTCGGGAGTCTTATGAAATGGATTCCTAACCCACTCGTAACTTGCTAGCAGTTTGTCATGAACAGGAAAATACTTTTTAAAATTCTTTGCCAGCATCTCTAAATGATTTTCAATGGTTACAAACGTAACTTTCATATATTCTTCTTCAGCCTTATAAAGTTTAGTACAATTATCCGCATTTGCAAACATTGTTAGATTTTTTTGCTTTAAATTTCTGCCCCACAATTCTAATTTTCTACAAAAAGCATTAACTTCATCACTCGTATCCAACATATGTGTATTTGCTCCTTGGAGTTACAGATTCAAGTTATTTAATTTCTCGAATATGATGACCAAGTATCTCAATTTCATCACAAATAAACAATAGTGTAAATGCCCGGTTTCCGGTCTGTTATCTTCTAAGAAAATGACGATTTCTTCTCTTAATTCATGAGCACGCTGCAAAAATTTCTCACGTGATAAACATCTTGCCTCACATTTAGATAGTAACTCTGAATGTACTGAACCCATGTCATTACAAAGAGCAGAAAAGATTCACGATCTCAGGGTTCTCATTTTTATATAATTTGAAATGGTTACAACCGCAGTTAATACAATATTTAAACCAGGACGTATTTCTTTCGAACCCAAAGCTTCTCTGTGGATCATGCAATGTGTCCAGACGCATTGAGGCGATTTTTGTTTAACTAGTGCTTGTATACTTTCGAACCTTCCGGATATTGAACAAGCATATTCCGATGCATATTCCAGTGCATATTCCGATGCAATTTTTGCATTCTGTGTTTGTATCATTCATAACATCATTTAAAATAGCAAATAATGCTAGCGCTGTTGTTTTGAGTTCTATTGATTTGCAGAAAAGTAGTTCTACTACTGACATATTATCATGAAATCAAACATAGGCAATGAAATGAGCATCTTTATTAATATCTCTTGCTTCAAAGTTTATTGAAAACATTTTGTCACGCAACATCGAGAAAAGCTGACACTACATTCTCAGCTGTATCACCAATTCGACGAGCAACAGTATCATTTGAAAGAGATCTGGACTGTAATTGCTTTGAAAAATTAACTCCAAACATAGTTTCTACAATCTCAATTGCTCCTGATTTTTACTTTACTTTTGTTTTGGTAGTTAGTTAAAAATAATTTAAAGACAAAATTCGAAATACTCAATATACATTATTGTTGTATACATTTTACTGTAAGTGGGGGGCGCGATGAAAATTATGATTGAAAACTGGGCCGCGAATACTGAAAGGTTGAGAAACGCTGGTGTAACTAATAACTCTAGCATGAAATTCTTAAGTAAAGTACAACTACTTGGCATCCTTGTCTACTGAGTTGGGTTTAATGTAAGAGGGTAATGTAAGGCAAAAAATTCATTGCAGAGAATTTTTTTCCAAATCTAGTTCAATATAACACAACGATTGAAAATACCATTTCCAAAAAAAAGATAAATTATTAAATTTGAAAAATAAATATTGCATTGTTTGAGTTGCGAATCGTAATTTATTATAAAAAAGAAGAAAAGAATGTTTTTCTTGAAAAAATAACTTACAATTATTAAAATGTATAAGTTTGCAATTGCGAAAAAAAAAAAAAAAAAAAAATAGAGGAATCATAACAAAAAAGAAATTGAAAAATTGAAAAAGCAGTTTCTTTTAAAATTGTAAAGCAAATTTTTTTAAAGATTATTTAAACTAACAATTATTTAAAAAATGCTAGTTTAAAGTTTATTTCATGCATTCTACCGATTTATTAAAGTTTATTTATTGCGCGTTATTTTGATACTTATTGTAGCTTTAAAACTAAAAGATTTTAGTGTTATAAAGTATAAAGCTACACATTTTATCAATTGCAAATAATAAAAAATAAAAAAATAATAATAATTATAAATAATAGAAGGTAATAAAGTAATCATAAATATAATAAAAATTTTATATATAATAAAATAAGTAAAAATAGAAGATTGCAAAATTTTGTGAAATTAAATAACCTTTATTAATCATTAGTTCTTTAAATCTAAAAGCACTCGATAATATACATATAATTTCTAAAGTTTCATAATCTAGTGATAAAATTTCTGATTGACTCAATTACATTTATTTAAAACAACATTCAAGTATGATTTTTAGAAAAGGTAATAAATAAAGATGTATTGGATTTGTATTATTTGACGTATTATTTTTTATTTTAAGAATATTTCTTTTTTTTGGCAAACTGTTAGTAAAAATATAGTTATAAGTAAATCGATTCTCTAATAATAAATACAATAATGCAAACAAGTTTAAAACGAATACTACATATTAAATTCTTGAAGAAAGATCAAAGATTAAAATATGTAGATATTTATTTTAGACTATGTATGTAACTGTCAAAATGAAAGAAGAATACATTCTCTTTCTGAAAGAACACTGTAAACTCTGGGATAAAGGTCACGACCCCTAAGCGAAGGGAGAACGATTAAAGGATAAACAAAAGCCATTGGTCACTTTCTTATAACTATCGATACAAAACGTCACTTCCTAGGGGGAGGGTCCGAACCTTTGCTCGAGGGCTGGGATTCCCTTCACCGCTCTCTTCGGGAGTTGCGAGGTTTGGATTTTGTTTTACTATCGGACGGTGGTATAGAATAGACTTCGGGGAATAGTGACGTCACCGTCCGTGTTCGAAGTCTGCGAGGTTTGGGGTCTATACTAATCGCTGCATGATGAGAGAAGTGCGCGTCATGAGTACAAACTACGTCATAAGTGAAAAGCTCTATTTTTTTTGTCATATGCCAGCTGCAAGCGCAAACAAACCTGAGCTAAATAAAAATTCCCTAATATTGTAACCAATCCCTCAAAAATACCAACATTGCAAAGAAGCAGGGACTAATATAGTACTTTATATCTATGCAATGAAGTTTTGAATTTCTAGACTGTTTAAAGTGAAGTTCATTCTTACATTTTAGAGCCAATAGAATTATGGACTCTGGCAGTTCGCATAAACGACAAAAAACTGGATCAGAAAGGGACTTAGATTGCTCTAATGCTTCGAGAGGAGTTTGGCTCGTAAAAGTAACAATTTTTTAATAGCTTTTTCTTTTTTTAAGTAACAAAAGATGGAGCGTTTCGAACTGGATGGGGTGAAATAAAATTATTTCTTAATCCGTCATTAAATCACTTCCAGGAGAAAATTTTATTGAGTACAGTCGAACTCGTTTATAACGAGCTCGGATTTAACGAGAACTCGGATTAACCGAGGAAAACGAGAATATTTGATTGGATCAATGTGAAGTCTATGGAACAGAAGTTGCTTTTAACGAGCAAGACCCGGTTTTAGCGAGCAATATTTTTCTGTCTTGCAATCTTTTTTCTCATCTTTCTAGCCTTTCTGTCTTATCTTTTTTTTTTTAAAATGATAAGAAATGAGTGCGAAATCGAAAAAAAGGAAGAAAAGAAAAAAAAAACGCGAACTTAAACTTAATTGCCCTTATCACTCTAACCTTTATTTTTATTGTTTCTTTCCGTTATTGTTTCGTTCCATTTATTGTTTCTTTCCTTTAAGACTGTAGTGCAACTGAAAATTTTTTGCTGGTTAGAGGGGGGGTTAGTTGTCATTAAATTGAGTAGTATTAATTAATGTAATTAAAGTAAGTAAGTGTTAATTAAATTTTCAGTAAACTCAATCATTTGTCCTCCCAAGACCCCCCCCACCTTTGGACCCGTTTATTACGAGCACTCGGATTTAGCGAGTACACGTTACGGTCCCTTTGGACCCGTTTATTACGAGCACTCGGATTTAGCGAGTACACGTTACGGTCCCTTTGTGCTCGTTATAAACGAGTTCGACTGTAGTAAAATTTCAATTTCCGTCTCTTAATTTTTTATTTAACCTAGAATCGTTTTCAAGGATGTATAAAGAGTTTCAATCAATTCTATATATTCCCCCTATTTATTTTTATTTGTTTATGTCTAAAAATTTTATTTAATGCCAAATAAAACTGTTAATATAGTATTTAGGGTAAAAAAAAATTTTAACTTTTTCTTTTATATTATGTGTCTCTCAATATGAACAACATGAAAACATTTTTGATAGTAATTTGCTATGATTGAGTTTAAGCTTTGTGTCTTCTATATCGTAGAAGGTAAACTGTTCCTATTTATTTCAAATGAGCTTATAAATGTTTATATCTCAACAGAATGTTCAAAACACCTGCATAGCTGCCAACTTGTTCAAAACAAAAATAGGAACACAAAGCATGATAAGCCAATCAAGGATAATTATGAAAAACCCTGAAAATTGATGTGCGAAAAATTTATATAACATCCTACATGTTTCATATTTAACATTATGTTTTGAACTAACATTTATAATTACATTACTTACTAATAAAGAAAATCACACCTAAATAATTACTTATTCAAGAAATATATATTGTATTCTAAATTTGTGTAAATATGAATCTCTATATTAAATTTTAAAATTGCATGAATTTGAGTCGAGATATTGGATTTATAAATCACATGAGTATGAATCTTGATAATAAATTTTTAAAGTGAATAAATTTAAATCAAGATATTGTATTATAAAATCACATAAATATGAATCTCGACATTTGATTTTTAAATTGCATGAATATTAATTGAGATATTGAATTTTAAAATCACATGATTATGAATCTCGATATTATTGGCAGGGGTCTGTCTTGGTTTTTCAGAGAGGTACCTATTTTGGGAAAATTTAGACATAATTTGTCAAAATTAAGAATTATATTAAAAAATCAACATAAAAATATGGATTCATCATTTTTTATGGAAAACAAAAATAAAATTTAAGAAAGTATTTTGTGAAATTTTCCTTAAGTTGAATTTGTGAAGGTACCGCTAAATGGTAGTAAATTTGGCCTAGATAGAACCCTGATTGGATATTTAAATTGCATGAATTTGAATCGAGATATTGGATTTTAATATCACATGATTCTGAATCTCGCAACTGGATTTTTAAATTGCATGAATTTGAATCTAGTAATTGGATTTTAAAACTGCATGAATATGAATGGCCATATTAGATTTTAAAATCATTTTTAATATGAATTGCAATGTTGGATTTTAATAATTCTAATTTCGATGTTGAATTTTTAAGACGCCTTAATACGAATCGTAATGCTCAGTTTTTATATCGTGCATAATTACAAAAATTGATGATTGATTATAATTGTTAAGTACTGCAAATTGCAATATTAAATTTCAAAAACATTTGAATATGAATGACTCTATATATTTATTTTATGGTGTCATTTCTTTTGTACTTTATGTGAGGAAGAGAGTTAGTGTTTGTGTGAAATATCTGTTCATATTTTTTATAAATTTTGCAATTTTGTGAAGAAAAGTTTAAAAACTCCAGTTTTCTGTCTATGCTATTTGTGAGAGGTTTAAAAATCTGTGACAAATCTACTTATCTTCTGCATCTGAAATTACTTTAGGATCTGGTTCAGAGCTCATTCTAGGCAGGGTAAACAGGGCGTAGCACCATGCTGCCCTTTTAGTCAAAAGAATCCACCCTGTTGCCCCTGAAGTAAATTAGTGCCCTGATATAATAGACTCCATACCCTTTTTGGGCTTTTTTTCCTCAACCCTTCTTTGTTTTTACCTCAAACTCTACTATGGATTTTTTAAATTTTTGTTATTTTCAACTCTTTATTTAGTTTGTCATTGCTGTCAATACATAGATTTATATTGGAAAGGAAAAATAGCCATCACACCCCCTTGTTGCACTTGTCTTTGAAAGTTTGCAGTTACTTCCACTATCGTTAAATCATAATTATTTAGAATGTGTAAAGACCATAGAAAGAAATGATTGCCTTTTTAGAATAATAATGCCCTTTTTTTAAACTTCTGCACCCTGCCCTTTTTTCTGCCTAGAATGAGCTCTGATCTGGTTCTTTCTGCTGATTGAGTAAGGTCATGTTTTATAGTACAAATATCATGTGTTTTCAAGGAGTTGTAATTTTAAAGTTACGAATTCAAAACTTCGTTAAATCCTATTTTCAAAAGCTTTTTGAAGAGACCGTTTTTTAAATAGAAAATATTTTAAAACTCTGAAACTAAATTTTTTGTTCCATTTTTATGAATACAGTAAAACCTCCTGATGTGGACACTCCTGCAAAATGGACGCCTCTCATTACAGACATCTTTTAATTCCCCATAAATCTTTTATGAATAAACCATTATGTACAAAGCGGACACTCGCGTAACTGGACGCGGACAGTCATTTTTGCCCTGAAACGTTTTTTTTCTGTCTCTTCAAACAGGACACTACTTTTTTTTTTTAAATTTGAATGCATAAACTGTTTCTGCTTTAAGTGAAGCAAATATTCAACTTTTCACCATTTTTAAAACTGCTAAATTTTTCGCCCTATCCATAACTGAAACTATCATTAAGCTATTTCACTAGTAAAAAACCAATCTTTCTCCTGCCACCTTGCCTTATCTTTGCAAAGAAAGGAGATAAAATAATACATGCTCTTATGAAATAATTTGGACATCGGCATCTTTTGATCTTTTCAACTGAATGACACAGGTTATGAGACTCTTCAAGTTGAAATGAAGTCTTAAATGCTCTCAATGCTTCTTCCCCACTGAAAATTTCTTTCATTTTCTAATCAATTTGAAGACTGTATTTAACACAGCTGGGGTAAAGAAAAAAGAGTGAACAGATTTATAATCTTTGAAGTGTTCATATAAATGAAACATTAATTCAGACTCTTGATAGATGATCAATTGTGAATAATCAACTCCAGAGGTATGCATTGCTTTTTTCTCCTGTGAATCCTGGGAGGTTTACTTTCAAGGAGTTATTAGCCACATTTCTTATCTAGTGATAGGTAAGTGTTAGTTAGTGTTAGTATAAACCTAATAATTGAAACTAACGGAGGCTAAAATCTCTTATTCAGTATCATATGAGTAAGTTGAATATCTGTGTTAATAGAAAAATTATACTCATTTTTTTTTGTATGGCTACATCTAGAATTATGTATTTATATTAAACTTTTTTCATATTCTTTTTTTATGTTTCTTCTTTCATATTTTTTTATATGTTTCTTCTTTCATATTCTTTTTGTATGTTTCTTCTTTCATATTCTCAGGGGTCGCATTCCCCCTAAAATTCATAAAATTCCTAAAAGTATGTGCAAACCCTAAAATTCCTAAAAATCTGATAAAATTTTGTTGGTGTTCCTAAAAAATTAGAGTTATAGGCTAAATATAAATAAAAAAGCAATAATCTAAAATATAAGAATTTAACTGCGTTAATTAAAACTGTTTTAATTTTGCCACATGGGAATTCTGATCCTGAGAGAGGTTTTTCGATAAATAAAGCAATGCTTAATGTGAGTCACCATGAGTATACTATTATGTCGCTTAGACTAATCAAAGATACCATTCGAAATTATGGAGGAGTGTTGAAGATCACCACAACGCTATTGAGGGCAGTAAAAGAATCTCACAAATCATATCAAGAATATTTTAGAAAAATGATCATGATTAATTTGTTTTTCTCTAACTTCTAATATAAATTGCTGATTTGAAATCTAATAATATCACTCAATAGTTTTTCTTAATAAAGTAAGGTAATAATAAAGTTTTGATTAAGAAGGTGAAAATTAAATAAAAATTCAAGTTAGTGTTAATTTATTTTTTCTCTTGATTTATTCTCACTTTTGCCTGTTCCTGAATTATGCACTTAATTTCTGATAGGTAATATGTAAAGTTGAAATTTCATTTTTACTCTTTAGAGATTTCATTCTTGACTTAATAAATTTCAGAGCTTTATTTTATGGCTTGCAATTATTTATGATATGTGTGGATGAATTGTAATAATCTTCTGTTATGTAATAAACCACCGTGTGATCTGTTTTTATCCTAGCAAAATCATATATTACCCCTAAAATTTACCTAAAATTTTTTGAAAAAAGTTCCTAAAATTACCCTAAAATTTTAAAAAACTTTGCTGCTACCCCTGTATTCTTTTTGTATGTTTCTTCTTTCATATTCTTTTTGTTGTTAAACTTAGTTATTAGGGTACCCTTCCCCATAAAATACAATTTTTCCGGTCCCAAGAA
Organism: Parasteatoda tepidariorum; assembly: GCF_982258835.1. Classification (NCBI taxonomy): domain Eukaryota; kingdom Metazoa; phylum Arthropoda; class Arachnida; order Araneae; family Theridiidae; genus Parasteatoda; species Parasteatoda tepidariorum. The sequence goes on from NC_141758.1 coordinate 106,392,008, forward strand.
TGTCTGCTTAACCGTGGTTTCACTGAATGTTGTTCTATTCGGTGAAGGGACTGTTAAAAGACCCAAATATCTCTTAAAATGACCCCTGGGAAATCACTTGATGTGAAAGTTACAAGCGATTTCCTGTATTTTTTAGGTTGTGTTCAATGTGTTGCCAATCATGTTTCTCTATGAACTTTTATTGTTTATTATTCGTCATTGAATGTTTTTGTTTTTCAGGTGCCGAAATATATATCATCATTATGGGAAAAGTCTGCACCTTTGAGTGAAGCTGGACGTCTGAAGATTACAAGGTTTCATTTTTTACTGGATTATAGTTTATTTTATTTTGCCTTGTGCTTCTAATGATGTTGACTAACCACGTAATCTACAAAAAATCTGCGCAGAGTGAACTTAAGTACGTTAAATACTACACTGACGTGAAAGAAAGGTTTCTTTATTATGAAGAACGGGTTAGTAAATGAGCACATGTGCATATTAATTACATTACTGAGCAGAATAATTAAGATGAAAGTGATTACAAATGAGGTAAATATAATTATTAACAATAAAGATAAATTTTAAAAAAATATCTACAATACAATTGTAAAACTCGTGATTCAGTATAAAATAATCTAGATCTAATTCTTTAAATTTCACTTTTCTATTTGTTTTTCGAAACGTAAACTAATAAGTTTTAATACTTAAATATGTATAAAATTATTTCTAATAAAATTTATGTATAATAAAAGCTACAATATTAGATTATTATTTATCAAATCTGTACAAATTTTATTTTATAACCATTGTTAAACAGCAGACCCAATTTTTTCGGCTTACGACTACTAATATTCAACTACACAGCCTTGTAATTTTGAATCCAATCCTGAAGACAAGGAAACTCCTGGATCAAGTATTGGGTGAAATTTGCCTTCGTGGAGCATTTTTTTTTTTTATTGAACTAACATGCATTTGAGAGGAAAACTGTGAAAACCTTGCATGATTAGCCAGATGGCAAGGGGACTCTAAACCATGATCCGTCTACCACTGAGGATATTTTTGCGTCAGCACTGTAATTGGTGTGGAATTCGCATGGACCAACCATCGCTGGAATTCAAACTCTGTTCCCCTCAGAGTTTGAACGCTCTTTGAAGATGAACGCTCTATCGCCTGAGCCATTTATAAAAGACCTTAAACAAAAAATTTCTTTGACGAACCTTCGACCTAATACTAAACCAAATATTCAGCTAACCGAATATTCATTACATCCTTAATTAGAACAGATATTTTCTTTTTAAGCCGTTTTGTCTTACTTATATTATGTTTTGTAGAAATGGAGGAAAAACAGATATCTCATTTTCTCTGTCAGATGATATGTTGAAATCTGCTGATGGGAAAACAACAAATAATGATATTCCTAAAGAGCATCGCTTCGTGATTTCTAATATTTCGCATCAAACTCTTGCAGTTTTTGGTAAGACTTATTTCTTTTTAATTTCAAATTTATTTGCTTAATAATTGCCAATTTTAAAAATGGTATGTCAATAGGAAAATTTTTATCTTATCTTATGCACTATAAAATGTCAAATGCACCAACAGTCCTAGAGAGGATATGAAAAACAAGTTATTACATATCCCAGTGGACTTGCAATTCTCAAGCACAAAAAAAAAAAAAAAATAAGTAAATAATGTATAGGCAAAATTTCTACCAAAATTTAAGTATATAATAAATTTTTTTTCTTATTAGCTGAAGGAGAAAATTACAACACTTCCTAATATCATATTACATCATTGCCTTTTATATGCAGGTACTTAGTGGATTCAAACTAAATGCCTTGATTGTTCAAGTGAAACAAATTTATTGCTTTGAAATTCTTTGTACAGTGCGCAAAATAAAACTGGACCCCCCTCCTCAATAACTTTTGATCTAATTATCTGATCTTCACGTTCTAAAACTCAATCTAATCTTATTGGCTTGAGGAGGTGACCACAAATATGCAAATTAATTAATGCAGATGATATTTGAAGTTACAAAATCAGACACAAAAACTCACTTTCTCTGAACAAACATAATTTTTTTTCAATGGATTCAAATTTTCGACCACCAAAATGTACGGAGCGTGGTCGCAATCTGGGAAATATGGTCCCAATAGTCTGGTCATGATAGCGGTATGAAGTTTGGACCCCTTAATATTAATTTTACTTTTTTTATATTTCACTATATCTCTAGAACTCTTTAACAAATTGAAAACTTTTTACTACAATTTTAAAATTCTTTTATCTGAAGATAATTTCTTGCCAAATGTAACTTTTAGGAAATATTTATTATTTTTTGTTATTTCATTTAGTAATAGTCAAAAAAAGTTAAATTGTAAGGTATATAAATTTTTACATAATTTTAAAGAATGCCATTTTAAGGAGCCAAATACTAAGTTTTATCGAAATCGATCGAATAGCTCCCGAGAAATCGACTTTTGGAAAAGTCTTATGTTTAAAATCCGATTTCTCAAGAGCTATTCGACTGATTTTACTCAAATTTAGAATTTTTTCATGTAAAATTTCATTCTTTAAAATGGTGAACAAATTTTAAACCTTTATTTTCAAATTTTTTTTCTACTTTTTTTAAGTAAAACAACAAAAAGTAATAAATTTTTACTGAAAATTATTTTTGCTTGAAATTATCTTTGGATAAACCAATTGAATAATTGTGCGTAAAATTTTTTTAATTCATTTAAAATAGGGGTGTGCAATCTTTTTGAGTGAAGAGCCACTTGCACAGCAGGTTGACTAAAGAAAGGCCGCACACATATTTAGTCATGTTGGTAGCAAATATAATAATTTTTATCTCAAAATTGGTGCTCAGAACAATAAATACATTTATCGGTAAATTTAGTAACATATTTTCCTAAAATTAAATACTTCAGTTATTAAAATTCATTCAACTATATACATATATATATATACCCATAAGCAGAATATTTTCAAATGTTCTGCAAGCATTTCACAGCGAAAAAAAGTCAACTTTACGTTAAAATACTATATTTTCATTTATTAAAATACAGGATCATACACAGATACACAACATTATTTTTTTAACCAAGGCAAACATTCTTGATTTGTCAATTTTCCAATCACTTTTGAAGTACAAAATTTTGTTAATGACGATAATAATGAATTATTAATAAAATGCCTAATTATTAATAAAATGAAGGTTCGAACATTAAAATAAGGGCTGCCTTAAAAACCTGTTGAAGAATGTATGAGATTAGGGTTGGGGATTGTTCTGCAAGACTACCGGAGGCAGGTGGCCGGGTAAGGGTTTGGGCTTGCAGGAAATCATCGTCCCTTTTTCAAGATGCAAATTGTTCTGCGACGCACGTCACAGTTTTAGGCACTTTCTGCTTCTGGGTATATATATATATTTGAGGAAAAGAGATGCTATAAACTCTAATAAAAAAAAAAAGTATAATGCTCATAGAATAAATGAATAAGGAGTAATATAAATTTTAACTAAATATTTTAAAAAAAATTATAGGGCTTAAGCAAAAATTAAAACTTAACTATACGTATTATGATTCAATATTCTGTGAAGAGAAATTAAAAAGATTCTAAATTTTTACTTTTCAAAAAGAAAATTATTGCTTTCAGGAGCTCCCGCAGCCGCATGTGGCCCTTCGGGTGGCAGGTTGTGCGCCCCTAATTTAAAAATACCCTATATTTTGGGGGTCAAAAAAGCAGTGTTTATTTTGATAAAGTATGTTTTTGTGTCTGATTTTGTATCTGAAAATATCATCAGCACTTAATGACTTAGAATATTTGAGCTAATTGTTAGCACATTAGCTTTTTGAACCATTAAGATTGAGTCTTAAAACATGAAGATCTATTAGATCAAAAGTTATTCAAGGTTCAAACGATTACAAGAAGTAAAATTGAAATCAATATTATTCATATTTTTAGAATGAAAAATTTTGTGAAGTGTCTTTTTTTTTTCCAATAAAATTTTGTATGGTTTTTTTTATTATTTATTTACTTATTTAGCTTAAAGCAAGTGCACCACATTTAATGTTGAAAGATTAATATAAAGACTAAAAATGAAATACACTTGGTTGTTTCATATTATATACATAGCTGCCAACTCTCCTGGATTTACCAGTAGACTACTGGATTTTGCCATTTTCTCCTGATATAATTAAAATTCTCCTAGTTTTTGTACATTTTAGAAAATTCTCTATAATGGAGTAAGTTTTTGAAAAAAATCCTTATTGGAATAGAATTTTTACACAACTTATCGCTTGCTTGAATATCTAATTATGTATATATTACTAGTGCATAATGAAACGGACCTCACTTATAGTAATCAGTTCAAAGCTTTTCTTTTTCTTTGTTCTAAAAATTTCAGCTTATTTTTACTTTTTACACTTTTAATTGATTATAAAATCTCTTAAACATCAATAATGATTTACTTGTCGATAATGATTTATTTTATACTACTTAAAATTAAAAGTTAACATAATAAAAAAAGCCATTTCAAATTCCCTAATTTCCCTATATGAAAAATACTTAAAATATTATGGAACAGTTATCATGAAATTTATATTGTCATAGTTAAATTTACATTGTACTGGATTTTTTCCTATCTGTGTTGCCATCTATGTATATATTATTTTAAAAAACTTTTTTGATTTAAAATGCCTATCTAGATAGGCAGCTTTTGCCTACTGTTTATAGACTGAATTACTTATATGCGGACTTTATGAAAGGTAGAAATATCTATAACATCAATGTAAAAAAAACAACAAAATTGTAACAAGTTTTTGCAGGAAGAAAATTAAATACAATAACGTTTGATATCCTTGATAAGCAAAATAGGGGAGGAGGCATCAACAAGAGACAGTTTTTTAAGTGTGTGGTAAGATTTAAAAAAAGAAAAACTTCTCTTTTCTTGGGAAAAAGATTATTTAACTGGTGGTTACTCACACATTGCTTTATAAAAATAAATAAATGGTTACAATTGTGAAAAGGAAACTATTTTTACTGTTATGTATTGATATCAAAAATAAGTAAAAAATGTCTTGCATTTAGACCTTTTCCATATAAGATTTCTCACTTGAAAAACAGAAATATGCATTTCCCTAAAAAAAAATTTTTTATAGTGGAAAGCTAGGGCTTTTTAACTTCAAGTAAACATAAAATTTTCTTATCTTTGATATTAGCATTTTTATGATGATGACTTTGAAATTTGGTGAAATAATTGACTTCTTGTAATTTGTCACACTTGTTGTATTAAGCTTTTACTGTATGTTGTGCATGTATTTTCGTATATTTTTCCTTTCATCTTGTATACATATATTTATATATATTATATTTATTTATATATATTATATATATATTTATTTTTATATATTATATATATTTATTTATATATATTATATATATTTATTTATATATATATTATATATATTTATTTATATATATTATATATATTTATTTATATATATATATTATATATATTTATTTATATATATTATATATAGTATTTATTTGCATCTATACATACATAATATTAATCATGTATTTTTCTTTTGCTGTATAAGCTGATATAGTCAGTCATTTTACAACCTATTTGTTAAATCATTATTTTTATGCCCAACTATTGTTTGATTTCAGGTTTTAGTAACATAAAGAGCTCTCTTGTTAAAATAGGTGTTTAGGTAATTAATAATATTTTACTCCTAACTACTTGAACGAGTAGAGAGTTCTAGATATCTCAGTTATACAATTTAGTATGGATGAAATTCCTGAATTACATACTGATCCAGCAATCTTTTTTTTAAACTTGTTTTATTGTTTACTGGAAAATTCAATCAATTAGCATCATGAACTGAGACTCATGTAAAGTGAATCTTTGAACTAAAGAAAAACTTATTTTAGATATTGTATTTAATTTGTGATAGTTGCATCATGTTTATTTGTTATTGTTATCATGAAAAAAACAGTTTTTTTTCTTCATACTAGTCTGAATGAGTTTAATATAATTTACAACTATTCAAAATTGTAAATTTAGAATATATTTTATTGAATATTTTAAAAAAAAATTTATATTCAAATACATTTAGAATGAATCGCAAAACAAAAATGCTGCATTGAATTTAAATTTGTTGTTTGAAACAGTTTTAATATTTTCTTTACCCTTTATTAATTTTAAAAATTACTAAAATTCTGTACATAAGAAGAAATATATTTATATATATATATATATATATATATATATATATATATATATATATATATATATATATATATATATATATATATATATATATATATAAAGGGAATTAATATAATTTCTTGAGTGAAGTATGCATAGAACTTTCACAAATCTTTTAAAATTTTTGAATGAAATCTGAAGGTTATGTAACCCATGTTGGCCCAATTATTATTTACTAATGTAATATTGTTTTAGTCATATTTATTTTGTATATTTTCAGGTTCAGACGGTGGTGATGATAATACTTCTGGTAACTATTTTAAATGATTACCTCATTCCATTAAAGTAAATCCTTATTTAGAATACCATTGTAACTGTTTGTAAAGTAGGTGTATCGCCCAAGTGCAATGGTCTGTTTAGACCTTATCTTAGCAGGATTCAAAAGTTCATGTGTAGTCGTGTACAAAGCAAAAACATTGTTTGAAAAGAAATCCCTATTGAGATAATTTGCTTTAAAAAAATAAAATATTTTTCATTAAATGTATTTATGTTTTTTTTTCTTCTTTCTTGACAGATGTTTTTCTTTGTGTAGTCAGTCAAAATATAGCAGAATATGTTATTTTAGAAAACATGCTATTTTGAAATAATCATTTAGTTTTTATTTGTTTTTTTTTTTTTTTTTTTAATCTCTTTCATGAAAAGAAATAAGAAAAACTAAGTTTGTCAATGTGGGAACTAGTATGTTTTGATTCAAAATGTGAAATTTGAAATATATTTCAAATGAAAAGGAGTTAGTGGAAAAAATGAAAGCCCTTTTGTGTCTTCCCTTTTTACCTCAGAAGAATAAAATTATTGTTGAATCAATATTTTATCAAAAAATTTTCTTCATTAACCTCACCTTTTTTATGGAATTGTTTCGTCATTTTACACCCATTTTTGTTATTTTACCCTTTTTTTTAAAAAAAAAATATAGATTTGGAACAACTGCTCATATTGCTTCAAACTGCTTGTATAATTTTTTTTATTTGAGTGAATAATAATTAAACTTAATAACTCTTAAAAAATAATTTATGAGAGTTCAAATTTAGGGACTATCCAATAAATATCCATCTTTCATCAGACTTATTATCTGATTTCAGTCTTGTGGTCATCTTATGAAAAAGAAACTCAGCATTTTTGCTGTCTAAATTTTTTCTTACTTTGTCGAATTTCTAATGGAAAAGTTATGTTAAGTAGTTAATTTTTTTTTATTGTCCATTAAATTGCAGTGAAATTTTTCATTTCTTTACATTTAATAAAATGCAAAGAAAAATTATTTATAAGGTATAAAAAAAGTACAACAAAAAAAAGAAAGAAAAAAAATTTGGGAGAATAAGAAAAATATTTAAAAAATAATTGAAATAAGAAAATATAATAATGAAAAGATATAGTCTTTAAATTAGCTCACATAATCCACAAAAATTGTGCTTTCTAATATTGTATTAATATCATCCACATTTTATTAAAAGTAAATAAAATAATAAGAGTAATATAAAAAAATTCAGAAATATTTCCATGCTTTTAACATTTCATGTTTATATGTCTTTGCACCTGTAAAATGTAAATTATAGCCCTATGTTCACTCAGTTCATTATACCCATTTAACAACCAATTTTAGCAAATTTCGTGTCTCGTGGTCTTAAAAATCTCGTGTCTTAAAAATCTACCTAAGTTGTGTCCCAATCTTCGGTACATAAATTCAAACTCTGGGAAAATATGACAGTTTTAATTTTTTAAACACAATATTTAAGACATAGCTTAGTCACCAGCCCAAAATATGTGGTCACCAATGGCAACTGGAAAGTAGAAATTTTCAGGGTTCCCATTGGTCAGGGAAAACCTGGAATTGTCAGGGAATTTTATTTTAACTCCAAAAATCAGGGAAGGTTGAAATTTTTTTTGCAGAAACCTGGAATATTCCTATATCATACCTGGAAAATAACCAGTCTTGAAATTGTCAGTAATAGTAATCAGTTATTGAGATTCGAGTTAAATAATTCTAACATCCATTACAATTTATTGTTATTTAATTTATCAATTTATGTTATTGTAATTTATAATTATTTGTTTTAAAAGTTTCACATTTTAGTCTAACTGAAATGTTCCCTTCCTTATTTAAAAATATTTTTTTGCACAGAAAATCTGATATTTCACATTGCAAATAAAAGAGTCAAAGCTTTCTGATGAAAATACTGTCTTAATTTTCATTAAAATTTACGTGGAAAGTCAAGGAATTTTTTTTTCTAAAATTGAGTGGGAACCCTGAATTTTGCACCATGCCATTTGATTTCATGCGACTTGATGCCGAATTGCTCTCTATAAATTTTGTAGTCAGTAATATTTCTCTCTAATGGTATTTTATCTACTGTTTAATCTTTATGCTTTGTTTGATATTTCACTTGTCCTGTGTTTAAAAAGTAAGTAATTGATAAATTAAATATTTTTGCAGGAAAACTAGCTTTGGGTGGCCATGTTTTACAGAAGGGAGAGTGTCGTCCAAAGGCTGACAACCAGTACATGGCTCTTAAAAGGTTAACAATAAATTTATGTTTTTTTTTCTTTTTCAGATTTTTTCATTGAAATAATATTTATATAATTTGAATTAAAAATTTAGTATTATACCATAAAATGTTCTATGATTGATACTTACAATGTAGAAGTTCTGTCAGCTTGCCCATTATAAAATGAAGATTTTGTTTATATTTGCGTCTCTTATAACTACGGAATCGTTTATACTAGAACCCTAAAATTTAGACAATGTTTGCAAATATAACTTTTAGTGCCTTATTTTAAAAATAGTTCAAAAATTATTTTTAGACCATACGGGTGGGATATTTGCAGTGCTAGGTATGAGTCACTTTTCTCACTTAATGTCACTATCTTAAAAAAATAGTAACTTTTATTCACTGTTTTTAAGGCTTAGTCACTTATCTCACTTTTTTTTTAAATTTTCCTTTCATTTCAATCAAAAGAAAGATTTTGCATTTCTCTAAACTCATTGTGTTACAATCCACTTTCTCTAGTAAAGAGGGACTCACCCAAATGGGTGGGGCACTGAAAAGGATTAAATATGTGAAGAAAAATCGACAATTTGCACTTAATTCCTCTTGAAATGCTAGTGAGCCATTCACTTTACCGAGCAATGAGTTTATTAATCATCTATCTTAACTTTCATTTTCTTATCTGCTGTGGAGCTGCAGAACATGAAATTTTGTGTATTTCTCCTTGAATTGAATTTCCTTTTTCTGTACTGTTCATACATACGTGTCTTAAATGTGCTTAATAGAACATAATTTTCCATCATAGAAATTAAGCACTCTTTGAAAGTTCTTATTTTAAATTTAAAGTGCTTAAAAGTTCTTACTTTTTCTTCAAAAGAAAAAACCTAAATAAAATGTTTACTTTTACATTATATTTTTTATTAATATTTTTTTCTCTTTTCAAAAATCTGATAATTTTTTAATAAGATGTTATTATGTCATGCAAATTTGTGTAATTTCTTCTTGACTCGTAATTTCACACTGTTGGATGTTTTTTTTTTATTGCTTTAAAGGTCAGTAGTTATTAAGAATTTTTTCAGTCCTTTCTATGTGATTTTTCAAATTGTGCTTTTTTTATATACTATGTTATGACGCATAAACTTTAAATTGGAAAATTACAAATTCATACGCTGTAAATTAACTTGGTTTTATAATCATTTTATCAGTCAAATGATTGACAAAGTTCCACTAAGTTTTTTTTTCACATGGTTTTTTAAATCTTCATATTTTAATTAAATAGCTATAACAATAAATGTTTCTAAACAAAATTTTTTCCCTTAAGTTGTATATTTTTAAGGTTTTTAAGATGTTGCCTGAATATTAATACTGTTTTTAATTAAGTCACTATCTATCACTTTTTAAAAAATTTTAGTCATTTTTTTTTTCACTACTTTTTCTACTATGACCTGCGCTGAGCCCTGATGCTTCTCAAAACTCAGTAACTAAATCAACTGCTAAATTTCAATATTTTAAAATCAATGGCAATTGAAATAATAAAAAAACTAAATGTACTAAAAAGAAATGTTTGAATGTGGTAAATTTTGACAAACTTGAAGTGGCCGCAATTAGAAGCATCATTTTCGAAGTGCTTTAATTTTTTTATTTTGAAATGATGAATGTTGTTTGCTGATTAAATTTTAATCAAAATAAAGTACAAGTGTTAATTATATATATATATATATATATATATATATATATATATATATATATATATATATATATATATATATATATATATATATATATATATATATATATATGTAAAAGTGACCACCTGGGTAAAGTGAGAATCTGAGTAAGGTGACCATTTTCTGCAAGTTTTATTTAAAGAGTCCTTTTTAAAGACTCTTCATAAAGTGACCACCTCTATATAGTGACCATTTGACTTGGTCTCGAGGGTGGTCAATTTAGACAGGTTCCACTGTGTATGTATGTATATATAATTATTTTAACAGTGTTAGTGTATGCCTTTCAATTTTATGCCCAATTTTGTAATGTTGATTAATACCACTTTATTTTTTGCTAGCTGATCACCCATTCTTTGCATAAGTTAAAACCAAGTAAACAATCATTAAATTGGTATTACAAAATCATTCAAGAAGCTAAAAAAATATTCCCAGTCATTTTTGTATTAATAAAAAGTCTTCATACTGAAGCTGAATGCATCAAATATTCAGTATCATGATAGTTTTGCTCACGGTCAACTTGTGATAATTTTAAATTTATTGCATTCAAGAAATTTATTCTTTTATTTACGCCTTTAAGAGGGTTGGTAAAAAACCTACCTATTGTCCCTCTATTCACATTATATTCTATAGTACTAAATTTTATATTTTTTGAAACAGCATTTATTACCACAATGCCAGTACCAATTACCAAAAGGAATTGTTCATTATTTGTGTTGATAAATACTTGGGCAATTTTTTACGCTACCCTTAAACAAATACGTTCCTTTACTCCTGTAATTTTGTTCATTACAAAGATTTTGTTTATTTTTTTTGCATTATTTAGCGTTGATTTTAATTTAGTTTCTTTGAAGCTCCTTTCAGAAGCACAACTTTAAACAAAATAAATGCATAGACAACTTTAGAATTAAACTGGCTTATTGATAGAATAAAAAATACCTAAACATAAAGAATGCCCAATAGACTTTTTTTTTATTAAATAAAGCTGTACACTAGTTAACATAACTAATATTAACTTTTAAATAATTTAAACTAAAAACTGTTATTTAATTTTTAACAGTGCCCAAGGCTAAACCTGAGAAAAAAAGTAGTTTTTCAAATGGTCTTCCTTAACTAATAAATAAATGAAATTTTCTGAATAATTTTTAGAGTCGGCTAAAATTTACGGTAGCAATTACTCTCCAAGTTTCAGGATCCTTGCACAAACGTTTCTAGTATTAAGACAAACTTCATACACTGAAACTCTTCGTTTTAATATTAAGTTTTTTATCTTTCCATGCACAGAACGGAACTTTAGCTAGTTATATCAAAACTATTTTGTAAACGATCAGTTTATAATTTATCGTGAATTTGGTCTTCTTTTTTTTGCATCAAAAGAAACCTTTCTTTGTACATCTTAATTTCATCATGGTTGTACTTTTAATGCGTAACAGAACCTTATTTCAGCTCCCTTGTTTTAATATTCTTTTTGCAACTTTAACTTGTAAAAAATACATCAACAGCTTATGCTAACGTTTGATTAATGTTTTAATCTGAAAGGCCTATTTTTTCGATAAAATTAAATTATTTAATGTTACCGTATATCCTGGTGTATTCGACACCCTATTTCTGATTTATGTCGAAATTGTAAGTCAACCGCTGAAGAAGCTTACTAGAATATTTTTTTCTTTTTTTTTTTTTAATTAAAACACATTTTAAAAAAATTCTAAGCAATATCTGAAACTAGGATGAAGTTGAATCCATTATAGTGTGGTATCCATATGACGGCACTGTTGACTACATTACTAATCTGACACAGACGATGTTTTGGAATTTTTATGCTTGTAGCTTTATTGTATATTTAAAAAGTTTTAATTGTGTTATATTTTTTTAAATACTCTTGAAAAATCGTCATAACTTTTCTTAATTTTTTTTCTGAAATTAATTTAAAGTAGATGTTTTTAAAATAAAATCTTTATATGTAGAGAAAATATGAGAAGAGAAAATGCAAAATTAATTAATAATAATGCATGTTTAAAAAAATTTTTGAAAGGAGTAATTTGATGATCCATAGTTATTCATATTTATCTCATTGTTTATTATGTATTGATATTTCACAATCAACGAATGTCCTACTTAATTTCCAATTTTTAAATCGACTTATATAGCTGGATATACAGTAATTAATGAGATTCAAAGTATAAAATATATTTCTGTATTTATAAGAACCTAAGATAATAAATTTTTTTGTAATATAATATTGAGGCACAATAAGTCTTAAGGATTCATGCTATTAATGAAGTTCTCTTTCATTTGCATAATTCTGTGTTATTTATGTTTTCTCTTAACGAGTTTTCTTGTTTTTTCAGGACATCTATACTAAAAGCCAGCCAGCCTGAGAGACAAGTTAAACAACTTCAAAAAGCTGTGCAGAGCTATAAACCAATATCTGATCATAAACATAATGTATGTTATTGCTATTAGTTGTTTTAGTTTAATTTTTTTTCTTGTTCGACTATATCTAATATTTTATTTTATTTTACGTTTTTAATTGTCTAGCTAAAAAGTTTTATTCCATAAATAAAATACATTTAGTTTAAAAATTTTCAAAAATATCTCATTTTCTTTTTATTGATATTTTATATTACAGTCTCAGTTTTTCAAGATTGTGTTTTTGTGATAGGTAAATGGGTAGTAATTTTTTTTCCCGTGGTGACAAAAAAAAAAAAAAAAAAAAAAAAACTCATCTTTAGAATAATCTTCAAGTATTTTCTTTTTTCAAGAAATATGTTATACTTAATTCTAGCAAAGTTTTTATAACATTTACATTTTAGTCAATCATTTTTTTATTGCACATTTCAAATCTACTTATGTTTTAGAGTTAAGATTTGCATAAAAATTTATTTAGTAATGGAATTTCCTTTTTAATATAGAATTAATTCATAAAAAAAGTTTATTGGAAAATTTAAAGCAAAATTTTGAAAACTAATACTGGTTAAATTATGATACATTTTATAAAACACAAAGTATTACATGTACACAAAATAAATATGCTAAATACATGCAGAACATTTATTAGAAATGAATTTTAGTTTGATAAACTCTGAAAGTTTTGTTATAACTATCTCAATATACTTGAAATTAGAGCAAGTACAGTTATTAGTGTCAAAACCATTGTCAAAAATGTATATTATATCTCTCACAAAACACTCTCTGTCTGACATCTTTAAGCTTAAAAAATGGCACTCAAAGTGCTGCAAAACATGTTTGTATATTTTGTTCAATTACAGACAACTAAGCCATCTGTTTATCTAGATCTGAATAAACAATTAAACACCACAGAGCAGCCTATATAAAATCATGAACGTGAAGAAAGTAGATGCACAAACTGTAATGATACATCCCTGCTGAAATCATTAGTTTTGCAAATTTTGCCCGTGGAAATGGCAGGATACACAGCAAGAGAGTTAATATTTTGTCCCTCTTGCTGTATATCCCGCCATTCGGTTAGCAAAGATTAAATTTTTGTATCATCATCATCTATGGCTCAACAGCACAGGGTGGGTCTTGGCCTTCTCGAGAAGTCTTTTCCGGGCTAACCTTTTTTTGTTAGTGTTTTCCAATTTTTAGTTTTTAAGACCAAAAGGTCTAGGCCATCTATCCATCTCAAATTCGACCTGCCTCTTTTTCGTGTGCCAACTGGTCTGGCATTGAAACCTCTTTTTGTGGTACGGTCTTCGTCCATTCTGATAACATGGCCTGCCCATTTTATTCTTTGTCGTTTAATAAAGTTAATAATGTCAGGTTCATTATATGAGTGATAAAGCTCTAGATTTGATCTTCTAAGCCACACGCTATTTCTTTGAATTCCTCCAAAAATACTTCTCAAGACCTTTCTCTCAAAGGTACCCAACATAGCCTCATCCGTACAAGATATGGTCCAGGTTTTACAAGCAACAAGCATATGTTAAAACAGTTATAGTGAAGTCCCGGTTATAGTGAACCGAAATTTCGGTCCCTTGAAGGTACGCTATAGCGGGGTATGACTGTAGTAAAGTTATTACACTTGTGCTACACTAACACATGAAATCAAATTAATAGGTTGGTTGTTTTGAATGCTACCCATACAATCTCTGACGTTACTTACATCTTCTCATATTAAACATATCTGAACACCACCTATCGGTGTCAAATGATATTACTTCCGTTGGAGACATTTTTGAAAATGCTTTTTTTTTTCAGTTCGAAAACAAGATTAGACACTCTGTTACTGTCTGGTCAACAGAACAATTGAAATATGCATTTATTTATTACTATTGTTTTTTATGTGCAGATTGAATATGAACAAAAGAAGAAAGCAGAAGGACGAAAAGCCAGAGATGACAAAGATAAAGTCATGGATGTGCTTTTTGCTGCATTTGAGAAGCATCAATATTACAATATTAAAGATCTGGAGAAGATAACACGGCAGCCTGTTGTAAGTTTCTTTTTAACTCTTGTGCCATTTATTTAATCACTAGAACCAATTCAGCAACTGTGTTAAATTAACATAATAATTAATGGCTTTTCAAACACAATATAAAACAAATGATACATAAATAAATAATTCCAACTTGCAAGAAATCTCATAATATCTGAAAACAAAAATTCTAATAACACTTTCAGTCGGCGAAAACCAGAATTTTTTTAAGAAATAGAATAATTATCAATAGTGATATTTTGAAATAAAAACTAATACAACGTCTATTACTCAATATTTATTTTTCTTATAAAAATGAACAATAGCTTACTATTTTTTGTGCAATGGTAAATCAACGAAAATTTACAATTTAACGAGTTATGAGAGTCATATTAAATTTTTAACTGGTGGTCATAGAGACTAAAGAAATTATTGCTTTATTAACTTAAGTTTTTTTACAGTAAAAATTTAATTTCAATAAAAATAAAAACAGAACAAATGTCTAACTTAGCTAAAAATTTCACAAAAATAAATTAAAAAGAATCTAAGGGTAATTTTAAAATTAGGGATAGGCCTTGAGTTAAATTAAACAATAAATAATTATAATCAAATTATTTGTTATTAGCAGGAAATATAATAATAATTTATTAACTTTCAAGCAGTCGAATAAAATTTAGAAATTCATTGATACTTGTTGAAACTTAAAGATTAATAAAAAACATAAATGCCATTTTAAATGATTATCAGAATTTGACAAAGTGTTCTCAGTTATATCTGATATTCAAATCGCCCATTGGGTTACCCATTTCATAATTTATTGTAGACACAAAATTCTTATCAGAATATTCTTTTTTTTTATCAAATCCATGTAATATATTCCTTGGCAAAGCATGATCATTAGTTAACAGTAGCAGTTTTTGTTTCTTTTAACTGGTATTATCATAACTTTAATTCATTCAAATCAAAATATATTTTATTCATTTATATAAGTTATCTGACTTTTTTGACCCAAAACTTTGACAGGTAGGGGTGCACAACTTGCAGCCCGCCGATTAATGATGCACGGCCCGCAAGAACTTCTTTTTTTCTTTTTTTTTAATAAATTGAAAAAAATTTGAATCTTTTCAATTTCTCTTCACAAAATATTGAATCTTAATATGTACTATAATAGTTTCGTTTTAATTTTTGGTTTTTGCTGAAACCCTATAAATTTTCTTTAATTAAAATATTTAGTTCAAATCTATATTACTCATCAAAATAGGTATGTATGTATTTTTTTTTACACATTTATTCTATGAGCACCGTTTATTTTTTGCACATTTTATAGCTTTTTTTTTGTTAGAGTTTATAGTATCTCTTTTTCTCATTCGATATATTTATATATATATATATATATATATATATATATATGTCATGTTATGTCTATAAAGGCTAGATAATTGAAGAGATTGAGGCTGCTTCTGTTAAAAAGGTATTTTATTTCGTTAGATGGAGTATTGCAAACATTATGCGTTGGATATTTACATCAGGTTTCCCCCTTTGCAGGGATTGTTTGGTTTTGGCCCAGCTTTATCTAGCCATTGAAAATATGAAAAAGACACGCAATTTTGCCTGTCCTGAGCTTTTAAAGTGAGATTCTGAGAGGGCGTGGTTGCAAGTATCTTCTTATCTGAATGAAACGTCATTCAATTTATAAAATTTTGAGGTTTTGATTCGCTAAAAGTATCTCGCCACTCTGACGGTGGGAACTTTTGGGACTATCTTCATTGATGAATTATTGCCCATTAACTTCAGAACATAATCTTTTATCTGGCCTTATCTGGTTCATCTTGACTTTTTATGGCTCTTTGTGAGAGACCGACTTCTACATCTTAAACTTGATAAGAAACATATGTTTTAAGCTTACCAGTTAATATAGAATGACTCGTATGAGAAATTCTATATTACATATATATATATATATATATATATATATATATATATATATATATATATATATATATATATATATATATTAGTTTTTTTACTGGATGAATTTTAATTCTTAAAAGTATTTAATTTTTGGAAAATATGTTACTAAGTTTACCCATGAAAATATTTATTGTTCAGAACAGCAATTTTAAAATAAAAATCATCATGTTTGTCACCAACATGAGTAAATATACATGCGGCCCTTTGTTAGTCAACCTGCTGTTCAAGTGGCCCATCACTCAAAAAGGTTGTGCACCCCTAAGCTAAGGTATTACCCAAAGCAATTAAGAAACTCCCAATATCAAAAAGTAAATTCCATGAAAGAGATTGGGGCTGAATTAACCCCCGTGTCTGGCAACTCAAAATTATTCCCGAAAATATAATTTTTCTCTTGACTTGTTACTTATGTCCTAGTATTCTATAGCTTTTTTTGTTTCAATTTTTAGTAAATTATTTTTTTCAAAATAAAAATTGAATGATACTCAACATTTAGAAGTCTCTCACACTTAAAAAACTAAATAAATCATAATTATATAGAATAATCACCACCTGATTGACAATCCATTTAACTTTGAAATAAAAACACCTCAATTAAGAATTACATTGTTTACAAAACAGAAATAAATGATTGCAAGAGTTGATAAGTATTTAAAAAGAAAGCAGATAAATTGAATAAAAATTAAAAGAATGAAATCAAATTAAAAGAACAAAACCAGAATTCTTAGTCCAAAGTACATTGCAAAGCTGGGGGAGGGAGATTCCTTTAAGTGAATAAAACTAACTTTGACCTATCGAAACACAATTTTGTTAGACAGGAGCTGAAACAGATTGAAGTGAACGAACCGGAAAATTTGTCACTATCAAAGAAAATCTTTTGATATTACTCATTATATGCAAAAAAAACTGTCAAAATTTCCCTATTTTTACCTGCAGAGGAAATTTTTTATCTTCGCTATGACGTCATTGCATTCAGGCATACTGGTATTTAAATTTGAAACCTGAAAATGGCAAAAAAAATGATAACTACCGAAAAACAGGATCGGAAAATGATGTGGATTTATGGCTGAATCTTTTCCAACTGAGTGGTTAAAAGTGATACCTCAAATTCGAAATTCGCGTGTCTTAGTAACATCGTATTAAAAACATCAACATTTGCAAAGCCATGTGGAAATGGGCAGAAAAATGATACGTAAATGACGTAAATGTATGATGAAATCGTTGTAAAATGCGCATTGAGCTTGTCAAAAAGTGGTGAAATTATATAATAAATTTATTTTACTACTGTCGTTGAACAGCCGACTCAATACAGAGTTTGCGACCATCAATGTTGAGCTTCATAGCTTTTTAATTTTGAACACAAGCAAAAAGGCGTAGATTTATAAAGGAGTTGTCGCAAATCGTCCCCATAAAAAGGAGATAAATCAAATGCAAAATTTGCATATTGTAAATACGTAAAAATTTTGAAAACTGTTAAGAAATTATATAAAAATGATGTATATTTATAACGAAATCGTTGAAAATGTGGTGTGTTGAAAAGTATTAAATCAAACCAGAATTTCGCGTTTAATAATAATGTGATGTTAGGAGCATTGGAATTTGTAAAATCAATAAATAATTGATCGGTGATCGAAAGTTGATTGGAAATAGACTAGAACTTATGATGGATCATCACAAATCAAACGCATTAAAAATTTATTACTCAAATTCGTGTTCTGTTGTAACATATTTAAAGTAATAGAATGTGAAAAAATAGCCTATGTTGTTATAATTCTTCCTTGTGACCTGCATGCTTAACTATTGGGTTAATTGTTAAATTTTTATGTGCACTATTGAAGGAAAACCATTTGTTAAGCACATCTATGCAGGAGGCTGTCAAAATAAAGTGCACACTTTGTACTGTGTGACTATATGGGATTAATAATTTCATATGAGTAACAAAAATATAAATTTTGTCAATTGGTTGCTTTAATTTTGCTAAAACAAAGTTGAAACTTCTTTTATTCCAACCATTTTTTTTTCATTGGTGTAATTCATTGGTAAATCACTGAAACCAGCTAACGATTCAAAATTAGATGATGCTTTGTACAAATGGTTTCCTTTAAAAAGAAGTGATGCTATTTGGAGCTGTAGTGCGAGTAAATCTGAAAATATAACACCTTGATACTTGTTTAGAAAAGAGACTATGATAAACTATTGATATTAAAACTTTAGGTAAAATTAAATTTTTATATAACTAGGATAGTACAGTCAAACCCCGCTATAGTGAACTCCCGGATATAGTGAACGAAATGTTCGCTCTCTTGTTCGAAACGTTCGAACAAGACTTTTTTTTGTCTTAGACTGATTATTTTCTTCATCTATTGGTAATTTTGAAATTTCTACATAAAATACAAAAACCGATTTTTAAAACAAACTATTAAGTGGAATGTAACCGTAAGCAGTTTTCCTTGTTTGCTTCTTCTATCTCAGTTTCCCATCCCTAAATAAAGGACATCCCATTGTACGCAAGACCAAGAGTAATAAAAAATAAAAGTTAACAAATTTTTTGTTACTACATATTGTTTAATCTTTTTTGTATTTTTTTATGGGTCATTTATTTAAATAACGTGTTATAAAAGGGAGCAATTCGGAAAAAATTAGTTAAAATTGTTTGCAGTACGGATATAGTGAACTACCGGTTATAGTGAACCACCGGTTATAGTGAACCGAAATTTCGGTACCTTGAAGGTTCACTATTTGACTGTATTTAAAAACAGGATTTTCAAACTTTATTCATACAAAGATTATAAAACAGGTTACCTGTACAATCCATGAATTTTGCATTTTAATTTCCTCAATTTAAAATTATTTTAATTGTCAAAAATGAATAACTGCTGTTTTTCAACGAGATTGTTTATTGTCATTTCAGCCATACCTCAAAGAAATCTTAAAAGAGATCTGCAACTACAATGCGAAAAATCCCCACAAGAGCATGTGGGAGCTGAAACCAGAGTACAGACACTACAAGGACTCAGG
The DNA here is from genome assembly GCF_982258835.1 of Parasteatoda tepidariorum. Taxonomy (NCBI): domain Eukaryota; kingdom Metazoa; phylum Arthropoda; class Arachnida; order Araneae; family Theridiidae; genus Parasteatoda; species Parasteatoda tepidariorum. The sequence goes on from NC_141758.1 coordinate 106,411,883, forward strand.
AGAGGGAGACTGACCCCCTGAAAATTATTTTCTTCATTGACGACGTATATTCATTATAAAAATAAACTTCTTTATGTTTGTTTGTATGTCGAATTAAAATCTAAGCAAAATTGCAGTAACTGTAAAGTTTTTGTAATAAACTGACTTATTTTATTTTAAATTGGATTTTTTTAAACCCTATTATTGCTATTTCAGTGATTTTTTTATTATAAAATTTATATAAGTTTCTATAAAGCCCTGTGGCAAAATCGCAGCAACGCGACGACATTGTCGGAGAAGGTTACAGAGTTCTTGCAGAAAGATTTTTTTTTACGCAGAAATTTGCACGCGATATTTGAATCATGCATTCAGAAAATTACTTTTGACGAGTTCAATTTCAGGCTAATATTATCGCAAATCGATGTAATGTTTCGATTGTATTTTCGGCAGTTATTGATATTGATTTTCATGCGAGTGTTAAATATCCCGATGTATTTCAAACATTGTAGAAAATTCGAATCGTGCATTTGAGTATTTACATTTTGAAGTAACAATTCTGTCGAATTTTTGGCAGTTATTGCTTTTGATTTCTCCATAGTTTTTAAATCCAATATTTTTTATACGACGTTATTTATTACAACAACCTAATCTCGAAATAAAACGTGCATTTGAGGAGTCCGATTCGAGTGATTTCGTCATCGATCTTTTTTCCGGCAACTGATTTCAAGATTTTTTTTTTTTTTTTGTCGTGATGATTATTTACAAAATGCGAGAAAAAAATTATTTGGGCATCCCCCTCCCACCAAAATGGTAGAATTTCACCCATAATGTTAAAACAGAAAATTATTACATGTTCAATTTAAAAAAATTCTATAGTTTTTTTTTTTGTAAACAGCGCTTTTGTTATTTTAAATTAGTAACATATATGTTTGTTATTTTTAAAAGTATCTTGCAAAAAGATATTAGTGTTAGAGAGTTTTGTCGCAGGTAGCTCGAAAAAATTCTGCCACACGTACACTCTCTAAAAAGGTGCCATTTGCTATAAAACTAATGTTCTGAAAGTTTAAATTCAGAAGAATAATATTTAGACCCTGATTCCGAGTGCCAAAGTCAGAAAAAATCGAGATTTTACTCCCAAAAAAAATGGCATGTCTTCCGCTATACTATCCGAACGAATAGTTGTAGAAACAGAAACATGGGCTTATTTTATAAATAATGCTTTGCCAATTCAACACATCAAAAGATATAATAAGTTTTTCCTCCAAATGAAAAAGGAAACTTGCATACAATTGGTAACTAACGTGAAATGTTTTAAATAAAAAGATGTAAATATTTATTTATTAAAATTAAGATAGGTATAAATTATCAAATAGAAAGCATGAAAAAAAAACCTTATTTCAGATACAGTCGGACTTCTATTTAACGAACTTTTTGCAAATTTCTCTATTCTGTGTTTTTATTTATTTATTTTTTTTTTTTGAGGAACCAAGAACATATTGGAAATTTCTTCGTAAAATAACTTCCAAATAGCGAGGTGAATTTTCTATTTAACGAAATTTTCTTTGAGATCTACAATGCCTATTTCCCACAATATTTCAGAACATTTCATACTTGTTAACGCATTTTATACGGGAAATGACCTTAAATTGATTTTCGAAGCTACTTCACTTTTAAAGGAAGCAGTAAAATCCTCTTCCCTTTTTGTTTGCATTTCAAACGAAAAACTCAGACAAAATTAACATATTTTATCAGAAGCAATTAAACTTCAGAACGCATGTGGTAATGTATGTTTAAAATTACTTTGATAATAAATGCAGCTATAATTTTATACATAAATTTAGCTCTTTTTTAGTTGAAAATGCATGTTAGCATGATAGTGTAACAGTGGATAATGGATAATGTTTTGCTCTATTCTTATTTTCCATACAGATTTCTTTTATGGTTAAGATTTATAGAATAAATAGTAGACACTACTTAACAAGATTAAGGCGCATCAATTTCTATTTTAATTATGTCTAGTGTTTATGGATTTAAAACCTGTTTTGTGTTTAAGTATTTCAAAAGGTGATATTCTACTTAACGAATTTTCCATATAACGAACTTATTATCGGGACAGCAACTTCGTTAATAGAAATCCTACTGTATTTCACTCATTGATACAAAACATAGAGCCTAAACTGTATTAAAAATAGCGAATTCAATAATCAGAGTATATTTAATATTTTTAAAATAAATAAAAAATGCATAATCAGAGAGTTATAAAACTAAATTCTTTATACATTTCTGCATGTGAGTGTAGTTTTGAAGGCATTTACATTAAGCTTAAAAAAAGGCAACTGCAGTCAGACCTCTATTTAACGAAGTGTCTAAATCCGGATAATAAGTTCGTTATATGGAAAATTCGTTAAATAGAAAATCACCTTTTGAAATACTTGAATGACACAAAATAGGCTTTAAATTCATAAGCACCTAGCATAATTAAAATAGCAATTGATACACATTTATCCTGTAAAGTATCCACTATTTATTTTATGAATCTTAACCATAAAAGAAATCTGCATGGAAAGCAAGAATAGAGCAAAACATTATCCAGTGTTACACTATCATGCTACATGCGTTTTCAACTAAAAAAAGCTACATTTGTGCATAAAATTATAACTGCAATTATTATAAAAGTAATTGTAAACATACATTACCACATGCGTTTTAAGTTTAATTGCTACTGATAAAAATCGGTCCATTTTGTCTGAGTTTTTCGTTTGAAATGCAAACAAAAAGGGAAGAGGATTTTACTGCTTCCTCTAACAGTTAAGTGGCTTCAAAAATCAATTCAAGATCATTTCCCCCATAAAATGCGTTAACAAGTTTGAAATATTTTTGGAAATAGGGTAAGTGGATCTCAAAGAAAAATTCGTTAAATAGAAAATTTACTTCTCTATTTGGAAGTTAATTTACGAAGAAATTTCCAAAATGTTCTTGGTTCCTCGAAAAAATTCGCAAAATGGAAGTTCGTTAAACAGAAGTCCGACTGTAATTAAAAATTTATGTATCACAAATGGTTTACCTACCAAACTCACATTTTGTAGTGAGGAAAAAAGTGGTAACACACTTTTTTTTTTAATTAAGTGGCTATTTAAATCACTTTGCAAACAATTTAAATAAATACAACACTAAAATGATTTCAGGAGCAAATCTATATTTAGTACTCTTTGGTGGATATAATGTCTTACTTTTCCAAAATTTAGCTAACAATCAAAGAAAAGAGTTGCCAGTTTTTTTTTCCGGTTGAAGAAGCAAATTTCTTAAAAATGGAACCCTGGCGTTTAAAAACTTATTACAAAACTGAAAAAGAAATCGAACACCTCTAAAGATGCCTATCTCAGGAAACTAATTTCCCAGGAACGAAATTTTTAATCGGAACATTAAAATAATATTCTCCATGTAATAAAGCCTTCATACTACAAATTTTTCAGATGTTTAAGTTATTTATTTATTTTTGGAGAAAGATTAATATTTATGTAAAAACTATTCTCTCTCCTGAATCTCACAGGTTATTCATTCCAGAGAAAAAGCAATAGAATTTTATTTGAATGGTGAACACTCAGTCATATTTTTCACTTCGTTTTTAATTTAAATTCGAAAACGTACCTATTATTACCTTCAGGGGTTTGATCCAGAACTTTTATTATATGAATATATTGGGAATTTCTTAACCAGAACCGCTCTAATTTATTTTGGAGACATTTCACTGTAGTTTGCAACATGAATTTAATAGAATGAATATCAAGATGACAGCAAACACGCAGGAAGAAAATATCCTGTTATTTCCAAACTAATTTTATTGAATTCCTTGATTTTTGTAATCGATGGCATACATTTTATTTTTAAATTTTCGGTTATGCCTTATTTTTATGCATAATATACTTGCCAAAAATGACAGTTAAAGTTATAAAAAAAAATATTACATGATTATTTTTCATGAAAAAAAAAAGTTTGACTCTTATCCACCTCAAATTATTTCATTTTCTCTTACTTATATTGGATATTTTAATTAAAATCACTGACGTTTTCCAATTTGATAAAATTTTTGTTCTGTGGTCACAGTTTCCTAGGCCTAAATTTTTTAAGCTTGCATTAAATTACTGATATCTCTTTTATAAACTTGATACGACAACAATGACATTCTTATTTAAATAGGCATTTACTGAATAAATAAGAAGTTACAAGAGAAAAACATTATTTGCACTGTCATTGACGTAGCATAGTTTTATGATGATCAATTTCCGTGATTTGGCGAAAAGAATTTTCGTCATGCGGTTGATTATGCGTTTATAAATAAATACAATACTTATGTTCAATATTTTAGAGATATGATAAAAGCCATCCAGTTATTTGTCAATCATATGAAGTTTTGTAACATTTATTATTATTCTTTTATTACTTATCCAACTGTAAGTCTCGAAACTTTTTTAACCCTGAATTTGCATGATTCATCATGGGCACATAGATTCCGAGGCCCCTTTTTTCACTAGGGCAGCCGGAAAATTTTCCTGGGTGGAGTTTTATAATGGACAGTTTTAATTTTCAATTCAAGGGAATTAAAGTAACACAATTTTAAAGTATAAACTACTTTTAAGTATATTCTTTACATAAAATCCATAAATGAGTAGAGAAAAGACTGACAATATTTGCCAATTAACTAAAAAGGTTTTCTAAGCATCTTTTTAAACAAAACTAGCATTTTTTTTTTAAATTAAAATTTTTCTTCAATTTGAATTATACATAACTATAGTTATTAGATTTTAAAAATAGTTATTATATTATAAAAAAAAATTAAACAATTACGTTATAACGTAATTATTTCAATTTTTTTTTATCCTGATAATTTTCTAACTTATTTTTCGATTTCCGTGCGTGGACGAAGATTTTGCGCAATTCCGCGTATTTGTGGTGTCTTCGACAATAATTTTTCTTAATTACAGAAATAATTTTTAAGCTCAGAATGTGTGGAAAATTTCATCACATATCACAAAATTAGTGATTTTAACATCTTAGAAACACAATTCCGAAAAGAATGCGAGAAAGGCATGAAGTATGAAATACGTTTTAAAATAAATATTTTGGTTTAATTTGTTTGAACCCCCCTGACGGGTAAGTCTGGCGCCATCCTTGGATATAGCCAAAGCAAAATAAATCAATACAATAGTGTTAGGTACACCCAAAAAATTTTTGAAACGAGAATAAATTATGCTAAGTAAAGAATACAAAACAAAACATCTATATATATAAGAACAACTTTCAACAATAGGAAGAAAAAGTTCTTATTAGTGCGCATATCCTAATTGTGATTTTTTTTAAGTACTTAAAAGGCGTAAATGTTTAGCTGAGAAATTAGGGTTACCCATCCTGTTACATTTCCAGATAAGGCTTAACTAGGTCCTAATGATATGTTACATCGCCATATGCGACTTAGCTTAACTATTATGATATATCGCAAAAATAGGGTTAGCTCGATTCTGTACCGCAATGATAGGTTTAGCTAGGTCTTGATGTTTTTTATCGCCAAGTTAGACTTTATAAGTTACCACCTTAGGCTTATCTAGGCCTGAATAATATGTTACACCACTACATTAGGCTTAACTAGGCCTAAATAGTATGTTACACAACCAGATTAGGCTTAGCTGGGCCTAAATAGTATGTTACACCGCCACATTAGGCTTAACTAGACCTTAATATACAACGCCGCATTAGGCATAGCTAGGCCTAAATAGTATGTTACATCGCCACATTAGGCTTAGCTAGGCCTGAATAGTATGTTACACCGCCACATTAGGCCTAGCTAGGCCAAAGTAGTATGTTACACAACCACATTAGGCTTAGCTAGGCCTAAATAGTATGTTACACAGCCACATTAGGCTTAGCTAGGCCTTAATAGTATGTTACACCGCCAAATTAGGCTCAGTAGATCTTAATTTACACCGCCGCATTAGGCTTAGCTAGGCCTACATAGTATGTTACACCGCCACATTAGGCTTAGCTAGGCCCGAATAGTATGTTACACAACCAGATTAGGCTTAGCTAGACCTAAATAGTATGTTACACCGCCGCATTAGGCTTAGCTAGGCCTAAGTAGTATGTTGCACAACCACATTAGGCTTAGCTAGGCCTAAATAGTATGTTACACCGCCACATTAGGCTTAGCTAGGCCTAAGTAGTATGTTACACAACCACATTAGGCTTATCTAGGCCTGAATAGTATGTTACACCACTACATTAGGCTTAACTAGGCCTAAATAGTATGTTACACAACCAGATTAGGCTCAGCTAGGCCTAAATAGTAGAGTTACACCGCCACATTAGGCTTAGCTAGACCTTAATATACACCGCCGCATTAGGCTTAGCGAGGCCTAAATAGTATGTTACACCGCCACATTAGTCTTAGCTAGGCCTAAATCGTGTGTTACACCGCTACATTAGGCTTAGCTAGGCTTTAATACTATGTTACACCTCCAAATTAGGCTTAGCTAGACTTTAATATACACCGCCGCATTAGCTTGGCCTAAATAACGTTGCACAACCACACGAGGCTTAGCCAGGCCTAAATGGTATGTTACACCACCACGTAAGGCTAAGCTAGACCTTAATTGTATGCTACATACAGTCTGTTACTTTAAGCTTATCTACTGCTTGATTACATGGCACACCGCTAAGGGCTCAGCTAGGCTTTAAAATTTTGCACTACCGGGTTGCGTTTTTCCAATCCAGCGGCTTCTAACGATCCGTGCTCTTCTGTTTGGTATTTCCTCATATATATATATATTAACTTCGTCTCCCCCCCATTTCAAGAAATAAATTTTTAAAGAAATAAAAGCTTACTTTATAATTTCGAGTCCCGCAGTGGACTGATCGTTAAGACACGGTTCCCAGCAGATCACCGAAGTCAAGCATCACTGGCTGCTGTCAGTGTGCGGGTGGGTGACCACTTGGATCAGTCTGCGTAGGGACCGAGGGTGTGCAAAATTGGTTCTCGTTAAACTGTTCTACCGTAAAGTGCTCGACCTCGCGTGCAGGTAGTTGGGCTACCGAAGCTGGGGTACCATCCCCTCTGCGGAGGATCAAAATTGTGATGGCATGTCTTCGGATCATCCTCAGGGATGTTTCCCAGACCGTCGCCAATAGCCCATTGTTCAGCTCTAGTGCGACGTAAATGATCAAATCAAATTATGATTTCGACCTAGAAAAAAAATCTGCAACATTGAGGGAGTCGTCAAGCTTAGCTAAGAGATAATTAGAATACGTTAGGTTTAAAGGTTATTTCCTAAACGTCACGAGAGTTTTGCACTGTCTTTATATATCTGAACTCTCTGTTCTATTTCATTTATCTGCTGATAAATGAAATAATCGCATATTTAATGACAGAAAATTACAAAGCTTTATTTTTGGGAGAAGGCCATCTCAGATTTAGCCCATAAAAATAATGGCACATGTTCAAAATGACAACTCCTGAAAAGTTTTGGTGCCCCCCCCCCCTTTTAAAGATATTTATTAGAGAAATGAACATTTTGTGCATTCAGTTTTTTCTTTATTTCTATCAATGTATGTCAGTTGCGGCTAGTATATGTTAACTGCTCGCTTCGCTCTCCGATTCTCATTATTGCTTCTCAATCACTCCGGTTTCTTGATGATACACAGATTGTCATACTAAAAGTATCATGCATTATTCTATTTTTAACAATATTTCCCATGAAACTTAAACAATAGTAAACTTTTATGGATTAATTAAAGGTGCAGTTTAATTAATAGTAAATTATTTGCACCTTTTTAATAATTAGTTCAAAAATCATAGCGAAAAAAAGGGGCTTAATCTGAAAAAATTAATACTTAAGGTATTTTTGACAGCAACAAAAAAGCTTTTTCATTTTATTATTGAATGATACCTAATAACCCTCCTCTTTTTCTTGAGCGAAGTTCCAGACAGAGAAGTGAAGCATTTCCTCTGATGTATTTATTCACCCTAAATTGAATGAGACCAATCTCGAAACAATCACACTAATATTAAATAATCCCAATAAACTGAAGCGGTAAAGGTATTACCTGATTAAAAACTTCATTCGCATCTGATATTGTTATTTAAGTGAGAGAAACGTTATTTCTAGTGTTGTTGTTTTCTCTTTACGTTGAACAGAAGACTATACACAAGTCAATAAAACTTATCTGTAATTAAAGTACTATTTTTGACAGGACTTATGTATACTTTTTACTTTGCTATGCAAGGGACACTTAAGATACAGATTGTCTGACGAAATGTTTATATGGAATTGAATGAGATAAAATTTGAGTTAATAAGATTAATAATTTTAAAAGCATAAGTACTTTTCTTTTTTTCCCATAACTGCCGACATGGATAAGAAAAAAACCCCAGGAGATTTTGCAAAATAATATCGATTTCATGATAATTGTTTCATACAAAAACTGCAATGTTTTTCAGTTATGATTGACAATTAATCAACTGGAAATGTTATGTATTATGTTTAATCATAATTTTAAATGGAAATAGGGGCCGTCCAAAAAGTACGTACATCCCGAAGGAGGGGGGGGGGAGGGGATTTGCTATTATGTACGGTTTTGTACGATGGGGAGGTATTATACAAAGTACGTACTTTATAAACATACACCAAATTTAAATTTCACTTTATCCTACACACTCCTTAAGTAAATATTTAATTTTATTTAAAACATAATTATTTTAATTTTTATGAAAAAGGGGGGTAGACTAATAAAATGTACGTACTCTAAGGGGGGGAGTAATACCTTATGTACGGTAATGTACGAAGGGGGGGGGAGGGGTTTAAAATTTCTCCATTTTTGTGTACGTACTTTTTGAACGGCTCCATAGGCATTTAATTCATTAGAAATAGTTAAGAGATTTCTTAATCAATTCAAAAAGTTCTAGATAAAAATAAACTGAACATTTTAGAACAAAATGAAAGGTTCTAAACTGAATTTAATAAATGAGGCTCGCTTCATTATGCAATTAAGTATTCATTATGAGTAATACTTATTTAAGTATGAAAGCAAGCAATGAGAATCGGTCTAAAAATTCAATTTTAATACGGATTTTTTTTAAAGAAACTTACTCACAATTTTAGGGAATTTTCTAAAATGTAGAAAAACTAGTAGAAACAAGCAAAATCCAGTAGAATTGGCAGTTTCATATGAATTTTTTTTTTTTTTTTTGTTAAAGATATCAGTTCCTTTCAATTCGTATTTGGCCGCTTTCCACTAAGAAAAAGATATATAAAATACAAAACTTTACCTCTGTATAGCAATGTAAGATGCGTAAATAAATGAGAGTACAAAATTATACTTAATGAACGCCAAAACCCTTTGATTTTATCGATTCCTATTTCGAATAATTTAAATCAAAATAAACAATTACAAAGGAAAATTTACCGTACACGTTGAGATAGTCGCTAGACAACATGTATACATGCATACTAAAGTGTATACATAAGTGTGAAAATAAATATTTTTTTTAACATAAAAACTAATGCAACTTTTGAAATATTCATTCTATTGTTTTGTGCATAGTCTCATCCAATTTCATGAGGAAAAATAGACAGAAAACAATGGCGTTCTTGTTCAAATATCTATTCTATTGTTCAACTTTTAAATTGCACACAATATGAAAAAAAAAAAAAAACTTACAACTTCAAAAAAAAATTTTTCTTTCAAAATTTATCTCACTCAATGCAGTATAAAAATTTTCCCCTAAGAATGTACCTTACATGTTCAGATAGTCCTTACATAACCAGGGGTCTGTCTAGGTTATTCTGTGAGGCACCTATTTTGTGAAAATGTAGACATAATTTGTGAAAATTAAAAATTATACAGTCGAACCCCGCTATAGTGAACCGTCTGTGGACTCAGTAATGTGTCCACTATAACCGATGGTTCACTATATCCAAATTTTTTGAAGAATATTTTTTGCATAAGACAGTTGAATGATTGAAAAGTGGATTTGCATTTTTGCATAAGTTATTTAAAAAATTATTAACTAATTAACAGATAATAAAGCAAAAATTGATGGAAAGAGTAATTACGTCGCTAAATATTAGTTTTATTTTCACTTTTTATGAAAAAAATTTGTGATTTTTGATTGAACACAATTTGATTTTAAATTGAGTTCATCAATTTTCTTATCTACAATGTGCAAAGAATGCAAGATTTTTACATTTTGAACAAGATTTCGAACCATCTTAACAAAGCATCTCCTACGTTTTCTCTTTGAGCTCCACGCAGTTTTTTCGATGAAATCATGTTTTTGTCGTATGCCGCAAGAATTGCACTTCGATTTTTCCAAATGTTTGAAACTGTAGATTTTGACAAGCAAAATTCCTTACACAGTGTCGATTGATTGGTTCCATCATCAATACGCTTTACAATTTTAACTTTGTCCTCTATCGAAAACGCTGCTCTCTTTAGAGAATTTGCCATTTTCACTGCTTTTGAAATAAAAATTTTGTCTCAAATAGATAATGTAAGAATATGAAGAGAGCATCTGTAGAATGAGTTAAATTGTTCCCCTTCTTGATTGTCAAGGGGTGATTTGTAAAGAATATGGTTTGAACAGATAAGAAAATTCCAAAAATTCAGCAGGTGGCCAAGTTAACTAGTTGTAGAGCAAGCTTGGGGAAAAGAGATATAGCGAGGCTTGTCAGGGAGGGGGGAGTATAAGATAAATGATCTGTTTGACATTTATTACAGTATAGTTAGAAGTGATAAGCATAAAGGAGAGTAATATGACACATTTTATAGGAATGCATTCATTTTCAGTCCCAACACCTACAAGTTTAAAGATGGAGGACTGAAAAAGATATTTAAAGAAATGAAATTTGAGTCCACTATAACCGGGTTTCCAAGTTCTAAGCTGTTCACTATAAGCGTTAAAAATAACATTATTTAAATAGGAATACGGACGGGACCGCTAAAAAAGTTCACTACATCCGAGTGTTCACTATATCCCAGGTTCACTATAGCGGGGTTCGACTGTATTAAGAAATCGACAAAAGAAAGTGGTAAAAATATGGTTTATCGTTTCTTACGGGATACAAAAATAAAATTTTAAGAAAAAGTATTTTTTCCCCCAGTTGAAATTGTGAAGGTACCGCTAAATGGTTGTAAATTTGACCTGGGGCAGACCTCTGATAACAAAGTTAAAAGTTGACTACAGTCATGTCAAAAATAGTCTCTTGGATATTAAAGGGCAATAAAAAATACAGTCCTTTGAATACATATCAGTCTCAATGTATTTTTAAGTATATAAAACAAAACAAAATTGCACTTGCAAAGACTTTATTAAACCAAAAGTATAAAAAGAAAAATCAAAAAATTATTCATCAATTTTATTGTTGATTAAACGAACAAATGGCATAAAATCAATGTTAAAGTAAGCTTCGATCACCCTATTTATCATTTCAGACAATAAACTATCGTTGTACCCAATCTGAGCTGCACAGGCTGAAATAGCAAACTCAAAATGATTATTTTCCCTACACCCTTGAAAATACTCAAACGGAATCTTAACATCTTGGCGCTGGCATAATTGATTGTTATAAAAAAAGGTAAACTTCTCCTCCCCTTCCAAATTGCAATACAGGCCAGCAACGGGCTGTTTGTTATCCCTCGAAACGATCGTTCTGAAGTTAAAAACTATATTCCTCTTCTCCGCAACATCGATAGCGCTCAAAAACTTCTGACCGACGTAAATCAGGTTCGTCCAGCTGTTAACCTTCCCGTTTCGAGTGTCCTTCACGGACCACTTCAGGTAATTCCTGCCTTCGTCCACCTCGTAGCAGTACTCCTTTTTAGATTTGGCAGTCTCACTCGACAAAAACCAACCTGTATTGGGGTAGAGGCCGTCGGCCATGACTACCACTGGAATGTTGACATGATAACCGGGGTCTAACAAAATGTAACCCTCCCTCTCCTCCACCATGATCCTCACGACCACCAAGACATGCTCCTTCACGCTGCAGTTGAGGGACGAAGGGGTGCACCTCACATAAGAATCAACGTCTACGATCATCTCCTCACAGGATGCAAGAAACAAAGAAGACTTCAACTCGGGGTAACACACATCGAGAACGGATCTCATACTATCTATCAAAGAATAACCTAACCCGACGCATGACAGACTCTCGGGAAGTACAGAGGGCTGATAGCTATGATAGAATTCCTCCAGAGGGTGCGCCTGCTTGACGAAGGCATCATAGAATGCCAGAAAGCTACCAACAGTGTTGTAAGGGTGACATCTCAGCTCCGATTCGAGTATATCACCCAGCTCTTTCAAGAAGATTTTCAATGTTACAAATGATGAGAACTCCAGGTGTTCTGGTTCACATCCCCATTGTGCCGGTGGCAAAGGTTGCTCATTGTCAGCTCTTTCTTTAAAAGATTTGTCTGGGTTTACCTAAAATTTAAATAATTATCAGTTAGCTCTTGCCAATCAAATCTGGTTTATTTTAATGGGAAATTGTTATCCTAATGTTTCTGACAACATTTTCTTACATTTTTTAAGTACAAAAATTTTTACAACATAACTTATTAATATGATTTAAATTTATTGATGATTTGATTCTTTTTGATTGTAATGGTTTTGATTTGATTAAAGATATTTATCCTAAAATACTTAATTTTTAATAAAGAATAACTCAGATGTTAAAGAAGCCAATTTTTTAGATATCGATAATACAATTCATAAAGATAACACTTTAATGGAATTATATGACAAAAAAAGAGATTTTAAGTTTAAAAATTATTAGTTTGACACATTTTAATTCCAACTTATACTTTAAAATTTTTAAAAATATTAAAAAATTCCTAGGTTCAAATTTATTTCTAATAATAAAACAGATTTTCTTTCATTAAGAATTTCAGAATTACTTTGGATAAATAATTTTCCTTTCAATTATTGTAATTATAATTGTTTAAATTCAAAATGTCTCAGACAAGTTCAATTAATTTGGTTGACATTGAAGCTTGCATAAGTAGACCTATGAGGCGTAAAATAGAATTTTTAGTTCCACATGAATATAACAGCACTTAATTTTCCTGATTCAGAAATTTTGCCTTTTTCAAGTTTTTTTCGAAAGAGGTCAGCACTGTTATTATTTAATTTCATTTTAATGTTTCATGAATATGACAATTTACATTATTTTGGTTTTTCTAACTGTAACTTCCTCTTTGTATTTCTCATATGTAGATGTGTCAGTCTAAGTTTTTTTTCTTTTTTCGGTGCAATTTTGACTTGTGCAACTGTGTGTGTCACCGGATTTTCGAACAACAGAAAGGGTTTAGCATGCTGGCAAAGCAGTGCGTCCCCTGATGAAGGCTGTTGCTAACATGCGTATCTTTAGATTTTACTTGAATTTAAATTTGCACATTTTCATTTATATTGTTTAATTAAAACAATTCTGGTATTTAGCATTTTTCAATTTTGACTTACTGCTTTTAAATTAAATTTTGTTAATTTTTGTTTAATTCTATTTTTATACTTTGAACGGATAAGAAACTAATATTTAACTTTGAGCTGTTTTACCAAAAGAATTTTCTTTCTTCTGCTCAAAATCTTTCAAGAATCAACGATAGTATCTACACTAATCTTACTAAAAATAATTAGAACACCTAAAATGTCCAGCTTGAATAGTGATAGCTTTTCAGTAAAAATGTAAAACTTGGGAGGCAGTTCAAAAATATACCTCTCAAATAATTAAGTTTAAAAACACACATATTTTTTCTACAAATATAAATATAATTACCTCATCTTTGGTTGAACATGTTCTGTCAGGTAGAATCAACTCTGTCTCGAATTCTTTGCTGTAAAATAATTTTAAATATGTTTATTATCAAAGTTTAATATGCAGGTCAATAATTTTAAATATGCAGGTATCAACTCTAGCTATCAGTAATCAGAAATACAACAGCTTAGAAATATATACAGTTTGCATAGATGAAATTCAAATTAATGGAGCCTTACGACATACTACTTAATTCCATATAGGTATATAATATTGATAAACTCTTGCACGAATTTACTATTAAATAAATAAAAAAAGTAAAATTTATATAAAAGTAATTAATTAAAAATCACACAACACTGACATTCTATATCCCATTTTCAAAATTAAAATGATTATGAAAAATTAATGATTCAATTTTTGGTTGAATTAAAACTATTTTTTTTCTTTGTCCTATAAGTTTTTGCTTGTGGCATTTCAGAATTGAGTTTTAATGTTGTTAGAACTGTTTAAGGATACAAGAAATAATAAAAATTATCGTACATCAGCCGCGAACAACAAAATTTTGGCAACTGAAGGTGGAGAAAAAATTTAAAAAGATTTTGAAAATTTATGTTTCATTTTAGCTTCTGAAACCAACAATGCATAGGTCATGAATTTTTTGACACTGACTTCAGCTCAAAAAAACTGCTAAAACAGTCACGGCATCAAATAAATCATCAGATCCATTCCTTAATTTTGAAACGAACTAATTTCAGAACTGTTTGTAATAAAATAAAAGAACAAGTGCATCACATGCGTAATAAAATGGGGAGATATAGATGAAGAAAGATTCCAAGCTAAATAATTTATATCTAGACGATTCTCCAATGAAGTCTTTCGAAACAGTAAATAATCCAAGTAAGATTAAACACTTTTAAAAAAGTTCGTCAACACTTGTAAACTAATTTAACTCTTCCAGGAGAAAGTTCATAAACTTAACAAAGGAATTCATATCTGCTATCAGATCAGATTCAAATCGGAAGTGTGGTTCAAAGAACTAAGGATGCAAGTGCAACTGTCTGCCGAGACAACGTACCGGAAATATTTTATGACACGAAGATGCACAAGTAATTTTTAACCATTTCCAATTAAATATACAAAAAGTTGGAAGGAGTAAACAAATCTAAAAAAAAAAAAAAAGGAAAAAAAAAAAAAAAAAGCCAGCAAGCGTTAACAAAATAGTCCGCACTCCCCCCTAAGAGCCTGCAATGGGTGATATTGATCACCCACATCTATAACAATAAAATGATTACCTGTTGGGGTGAATGAGTGGTTCCTCGAGTCAAGATGGCCATTGTGCAGCCAACTTCTCAGCTATACTGAATGAACAACCTTTCAAATGCTGTACAAACAACCCATTATTAGAACTATCACTTTCGTCCAATGTATCTGAAATCAAAATATTTATATAGAATTCATTCATTTTAGACTATAGATTTTATTCTGATAATTTAAGACTATGCTCAGGGGTGTGTCTAGGGTAAATTTACTGCCTTTAAGCGGTAGCTTCACAAATTCAATTTTTAGAAAAACGGTAGTTTCACAAAATACTTAACATATTTATGAAAAATATTAATATATTTTCCTATTTTACCATATTTTTGTGTTGATTTTTTAATATAATTTTTAAATTTCACAAATTATGTCTAAATTTTCACAAAATACCTCTAAAAAAAACCTAGACATACCCCTGATGCTATTACAAAACAGAAATTTTGAAATAACAATTACTTTTTGTTTTAAGCAACAGTTCGCCATCGTTTTCAGACCTACCTTTTAATGCATTATTATTGTGATGACTTTTTGATGAATTAATAAATCATGCGCATTTTAAAACATAGCTATTTTAAATTAAATTTCCCTTTAGAAAATGTTTCTTTTCAAGGATAAATCAAGGATTAATTTAACTCTATATATTTTGGGTAACTAGAAGCTACATGATTTTTTGTGAATTACTCTATATGTCTGGGTTTTTTCTTTTTTAGAAGTACCTTTTGTGAAAATTTTAGACACAATTTGCGAAAATTAAAAACTATACTAATAAATCAACACAAAAATACAATATGAAAATGTTTTCAAAACTTGTAACTTCTAATAAAAATCATTTATGACAGGTAAATTTCTGTTTACTACTGTAAAATCGTGGGCTTAAAATTGCACCCAATTTTGAAATTCCATAAAAATCATCATCCGTAGTTAAATTTCAACTTGAATTTAATAAAAACATATTTTTAACACTAAAAGTTATTTTTATTATGAGAACATTTTAGACTAGGTCATACAGAAAAAAGTTTCACAGAGAAAACATTTTTTTCATAAAAAGTAAAGGTCTGTTAGAATAAATTTGCAATAGTGTTCAAGATAATGTTCGAATTTTGACTTTCTGCAAAGTTTACAAAGGGAGACCCTCGTAGTTTCATTTTAAAAAACTCATCTAAAAAATGGCTCGTTTTGATTGGGGTGATCGACCGGTTAGGTTTACCATATTGCTGAATCTGATCAAACATGTGCTACCTTTTTGTAAAAGACAACTGGAGAAAAAGCTCTTTTTCCTAGATTGCAACGAGAACGGGATTTGCATGAGAACTTGCTTTATTAAAAGTATTTTATAAAACTAATGTTTTTCCTAAAGTTGAATTTGTGAAGGCACTGCTAAATGGTAGTAACTATACCCTGGACAGACCCCTGATTTTGGAGGTCAACTTCCCAGACTGGGCGATAAATCGATGCATTGGAAAATATCGATTTTATGCCATCATTGACTTTGGATTGGCATTATATTTCCTAACGTATTGTTGACATCGATGTATGCAAGTGCGATGTTGAGCAGCGTTCCCCACAGCACATTGATGTCTGCAAGTTCACATGAAGAGCATTTTCTTCCGTAAGTGTGCAATGATAGCTGTGGAGACGATCATTATCTTTTTTTACATTGTGACTCACCGTTTTGCAGACATGATGAATCCAATTGTCATTGAGAATCAAAGTCTTGTTGAATCTCTTAGATATAAAATTATTATTTTTTTTTACAATCAATCCAGCCACCTAATGTTTTTCAGCCGCTATTTTGCAGATATCCACATTCTTAAATATTGAGAAATTATTAAATTGCGAATTTACTCAGTACTAAATGTAAAACATTTATGTACCGAAACATCATGATGTTGCGATGTTAACATGACGATACATCGCAATGCCTAAATCTTAACATCACCCAGTCCTAATCAAGAATTAAAGCAGCCGTGGATCAATCAGAATAATGATTTGATCTACAAGAAGCTGCCTCATGGCAATAAGAAACAATTTAAAATAAATATTATGCAAAAATAAACAAGACAGTTTTATTCATTAAATTTGCGGAAATGAAAACAATTAAAATAACAAAAAAGTTTCCAGTGCTTTTTCAAACAGTAACTGCTTAATAAATGAAAATACCAAGATTTAATCAATTATCAGAAAATACAAAAAAGCTTCAGCAAAAAAATAGGAAAGTAAGACTAATAAAAAAAAATTAAAGCTAAGCTCTGTGGTAGAATTTTTTCCGGCTTTCTGCAAAATATCTTTCTAATACTAATATATTTCTGCAAGATACTTTTAACAATAACAAATATAGATGTTACTAAATTAAAGTAACAAAAGCATCAACTTTAAAAGAAAGAAACTTTTCAGATCAAGTAAAAATTTTTTTAAATTAACTATGCAATTTTTTTTATTCTAATATTATGGGCTTTATTCTCACATTTTGTACCGGGAAAACACCCTAGTTATTTCCCTTTTCGCATTTTTGTATATCATCATCTCATCTCGGAAAAAAAATAAATAAATAAATAAAAAATTGTGAAATCTGTAGCAGTAAATTGGACTCTTCAAAAAAGGTTACCTACTAAATGCGCTTGTCATTTAGAGATTCAATTGTTGTAATAAATATGCAAAAAATATCGGATTTTAAAACTATAAGGAAATCAATAGCAAACAACTGCATTAAAAAATTTAAACGAAATTTTCCGCAGAAAAGAAAACCAATTTTTTTACTTTATTAATCCTTATTTTTCATTGTTCTCAAATGAGAATAGAAAAAGCATCTTTTCCACTCGAATGCATAAGAAAGGCATCTTTTGAATATAATTCCGAAGAAAAGATAATATCTTTTGAAAATTTCTGCAACAAAAAAAAAAGTTTTACTTCCCAAATGAAAAATCTTACTGCAAGAACTCAGTAACGGTTTGTGACAATGTCGCCGTGTCACCACGATTCTGCCACGGGGAAGCTGATTCAGTTATGTATAATGAAAATGAAGATAATAGTTTAAAGTTTAATAAAAAAAAATTATATGCTTAATGATGCCAAGCAAACTGTATTATTATTACATTTGTAAACATTGTCCACAGTTGCTTCCTTTCCTATTAATTTACAAATGTTATTCAATAAACATGGTTTATTTTTTAAAAATTTTCTTGTAAATTGTTGGATATCGGAAATTTAATACACATACGGATGTGATGAAACTATTGATTTAACAATCGAAAAGTTTTACGAGTTGGGATTCAAAACCAAACTCAAAACTTTTCCAGCAGGCACCATGGAATAGAATTAAAATATGACAATGTCGAAAAGTGCCCTTTAGTTTATGAACTTAAAACATTTTTTTTGGCACAGAATAGCTTTTATTGTTGTCAAAAACCAAGATCATTGGTGACATTTCCATTATATTTTAACTAATTAAAATAAAAAGTATATCTTTAAGCATTAAATTTAAAAAAAAGTTTACTAAAAATGTCATTTTTTGCATTAAAATGTGGTTTACAGTAGTGAGAGTTTAAGTAAATAAATTTCTTAAAATTAGCTAAAATTGTAATGGTTCTTCAACTCATTTATCTACTTATTTTTATTACAGATTGTAGATAATTATTTCAAAATTATAGGCATTTATGTGCATTGCAAAAAAAATATAGAAACTGAATAGATATAACAAGCATATAGTACAAATTTTTTTTAATTAAAATTCTATAAGGGTAAAATTTTGATTATTAGTTTTGGCACAAATCTTAAAACGCATGCATCCCAACTTCAACAATTTAATTATAAACATAAGTACATAATAAAGCAACAAACTGTTTATCATAAATAAAATTTCATTACAAAATAAACATTTCGTTAAAGAGTAGGCTTTTTAACGGCTTTTAACCTCCATTTAATGAAAACCAGTTTTAGACAAAACCTAAACCCCAGTTACCAGATATTAATATAAATCTTTGAAATTATAAGATTTAAAAAATGTCTTTTCAAAATACTATAAGTAACAATATAAGTTTGATAATTAAAACTCATTAACACAGCAATATAATTACAATTGAAAAAGTATGAAAATAATTTTAACAATTTCTTATCACACATAGTTATTACAAAATTTTTTTAACCACCTAATAAATCCTGTTTTAACAGACAAATGCTGAAAAAATTCAATTATTTAAAATGATAATTTAATTGTCCATACCTTCTACACTTTACAGTGTAGTTGTACTCACAACTCATCCCTTCATTATACTTTTTAAGTTATCAAAAATAATTAATCTCCGTCGTTATTACTTAAAAATCATACTCTGACATGATCGAATTAATTTTATCGGTTAAGGCTTCGTAAATAATGTAGTCATAATAATGCTGTCACCTTCATCAGAAGAAAAGTAATTCTTCAATCTAGGCAAAGAATTTTATAATTGTTTAAAAAGAACACAGAATTGGGGAGGAGAGCTTACACATTGATAATAGCAAAATAATTTATTAGTTTTTTCAGATCAAGATAAAAAAGATGACATTACTGATAAATAACATATTGATGTAAGAGTTAAAAATATAACGCTATGCTTGTATATACTTTACATACTATAAATCGCTATCTTCACAGAAAATGTATTTATGAGATATTAAATTACTAATGCTTCCTTATTACAGTGACGTAATAAATTTTCCCCCAGCTTGATACAAAACATTTTCTCAGAATATTCACTATTATTACCCAATGAAAGCTCAATCTAATCTAAACTTGAAAACCTAAACATAACTAAAGATTAACATTAAGCTTCATATATATATTTAATTTAAGGTAGCAGTTTCAAATTGAATTAAGAGAAAGGAAATATCACACGCCTACATACCAGAATGTGTGTGAATCATACGCCTACATATGATATATTTTATCTAGAGCAGTTAACAATACAATTGACCACAAATAAATGGTTCGTAACACTACTATAACGTAAAATAACAACGAAGTTTCACTTACCCATACAATGAAGGCTCTTCTAAAATCGGAATACAAAAATTAATTAAAACACAAAATTGCAGCTCGCAAGAATTAGGATAATTTGCTGATCCTTTCAGCTGAGAACAAAACGACCAACTACACTACGTTCTACGTAGAAGAATGGAGGTCGGTGACGGTTGCTGATTAACTGTCTGTTTCACTGTTGTGGGTTTTTAATATGTCACCTAATGCAGGGGTAGAGGTGGAAGGGTGGAGTATACAAGAAAAAAAAGAAGAAAAAAAAATAAATCTAGATAAATAACGCAATATGTTCATATTAATATATACACATTTTCCTTGCAGTTGTTGAAACTTTCTATCACGATAAATTCTATTTTTATTCATTCTGAGATAAGAATCATTTTAGAAGGCTCACACGTGCACCATTGATATTATATTTATCAAATGGTGAAATTCATGAAATATAATTGCACAAGGTGGTCCCAAGCTTAAAGTACAGGTTGTTACGCAAGAACAAGAAAATTACTATGTAGAAAGAGATTCCAATAAACTACATTGATGAATCAAATTTATTTTTGAGATATAAATAAATATATATGTGTTTAAATGCATATATGTTTCTTTATATATATATATATATATATATATAATAAAAAAATAAATACAAGAAAACACTAAGAAAATTAAGAAAACAATAAAAATTTTTTTGAGTGCTCCTCACACTATTGTATTAATATATTTTGCTTTGGCTTTATTGATACAATATCAGAAAGCACTCTGTTTTGCGGATATAATCGTGTGGGCTGAAGAAAAGATTATATCTTTTTTTTTTCCCCGGCTTTTTTTCCGGTTTTTTAATTAACATTTCACTTTTTTTTTTTTTTTTTTTTTTTTTTTTTTTAAAATAAAATATTGTTTGTTGTTTTTTTTTTTTTTTACTTATTATTTCCCACCCCCTTTTTTTCATATGTCTATAATTTTTCTTTGTTTTATTCTTCATTCTATATATATATATATATATATATATATATATATATATATATATATATATATATATATATATATATATATATATATATATATATATATATATATCCTTAAATTCATTTATAAACATATAATTAAAATACATGTGCTTATTAAATGAAAATTCATTTTCCAAATATAATTTAAAATGAATAATAAATATCGTTTTTCTATTTTAAGTATTTTTCATATTTTTATAAACCTAATATTTTTAGAGAATTTTTTTTAATTTTACATAAATGATATTAGAACCATCGTAATATCGGAGTGAGATTTTTGCTAAAATTTCTAGAACTCTAGAAAAGCTCCATACAATTTTTTAATAATTAATACATATTTAAGATAAAGTTATTAAAAAAATTATAGAATCGTAAATTTTCTAAAATTTAGACACGACTCTAGACTTTAGTGGTCTCCATATTTCTCGAAAAAGAAAAGTAGTCATAGATATAGGCGTAGAGTGATAGAAATTTTCTATGGGACACGGTTCTTTTTACGACTACTGATAAGCTGCGTAGCCTAGTAATTTTGAACTCAGTCCAGAAGACAAGGGAACTCCTGGATCAAGTATTGGAAGAAATTTGCCTTCGTGTAGGAATTTTTAATGGAACTGGCCTGCATTTGCGCTACATGGACAGGAAGACCACGAAAACCTCCCACAGTTAGCCTGATGGTACGGGGACGCTAACCCATGATCCGTGTACCACTGAGGATATTTTACGTTAGCACTGTGGTATGTGCAAGGCGGATGCCGAATTCGTATCGACTGGGATTTGAACTCCGTTCACCTTTTTGGAAGGCGAACGCTCTATCTCCTGAGCCATCGCTGCCCTAAAGGTTAAATAGTAACTAGTTTCATAAATATGATTAAAATATATGAAAACAGATTTTTGCGTTCTATAATAATATATAAATTATATCTTAGTTTATCTAATCATGCATTATCTAATCTTAGTTATATCTAAGTTTGCATTGAAAAAATTCAACAAATTTTTCAAGCTACATAAAATAATATTTCATTAAAACTAATAATTTTTCATAAATGATTTTAATTAAGTTTTGTTATAATTTCAACCACAATAATCTACTTAGTCGTCTCTCAAATGCAACATTAACTTTACAACAAAGTCTCAGCTCGTATAATGACAATTAGTTTGATAAGAACTTAATAATTATATGTAAATTCAAAAGTATTCGGCTGGTGTCATATGTGATAACAGAAACTTTACAATTCTTTCCTAATTTATGCTCTCAAAACAAAATAAATGCTTCTCAGTTTGGATAACAAATTAACCTAGCTTATTTCTATTACAAATGAAGCTACATTCAAGTTAATTTAGTTTGAATTATATATATATATATATATATATATATATATATATATATATATATATATATATATATATATATATATATATATATATATATATATATGATCCCCAGAAGGCCATTAAGTCAAGCATACAGGGGTTGCAGTGTGAGCGGGTGAATGACCTGAGCCAAGGAACCGAGGGTGCGCGGTCCATTTTAAGCTTTTGAGTGCTTGAATTCGAGAGGAGGTCGTCGGACTACCAAAGCGGGGTAGCCTCTGCAGATGGATAATTGTAACCTCACGGATATTTCCCCGACAATTGTGCGATGTAAATAAAATACTACCTATTGTATTGTATATTCAACTACTCTTTTTAAAGATCTCAATGAAGCTTACGGGTGGTATTTTATTTAAGGGAAATTTATCAGTTGAAATAAAAAAACTGTTTCCTCCTCTTTGTTATTGATTTGACAGTTAGGCGAATGGAATATAAGGGACAACTGATAATTGCTGAAGAAATTATTAGTTTTCAATGAGTTAGACGAATCTGCCCATAATTCCAATGAGCGGGTTCGAATCCCGGCGATGACAGGTCGATACGAATTCCGCATCCGGCTTGCACCGACCACAGTGCTGACGTGAAATATCCTCAGTGGTCGACAGATCATGGTATATAGTTCCCTTGCCGCCAGACTAACCATGGGAGGTTTTCGTAGTTTTCCTCTCCACGTAACGCAAATGCGCGATAGTTCCATCAAAAAGTACTCCACGAAGGCAAATATCACCCAATATTTGATAAATGAGTCCTCTTGTCTTCTGGATTGGGTTCAAAATTACAAGGCTGCGGAGTTGAACATTAATAGTCGTAAACCCAAAAAATTGGGTCGGCTGTTCAACGATGGATGTAAAAAGGAAAGAAACAAATTAAGAGAGCCGTGGTACCTCAGGGGATAGAGCTCTCACCTCTCATTGAGGTGCACTGGGTTCGAATCCCGACAATGACCAGTTGATTCGAATTCCTCAATCGGCTGTCACCGACCACAGTATTGACGTGAAAGATCCTCAGTGGTCGACAGATCATGGGCTATAGTCTATAGAGGAGGGTGCCGTCAGACTAACCGTGGGAGGTTTTCGTTGTTTTCCTCTCCATGTAACGTAAATGCGGGTTAGTTCCATTAAAAAGAACTCCACGAAGGCAAATATTTCCCAATACTTGATCCACGAGTTCCTTTGTCTTCTGGGTTGGGTTCAAAATTACTAGGATTAGGAATTGAACATTGGCGTCGTAAGCTGAAAATTCGGTTGGCTGTTCAACGACGGTTATAAAATATAAAATAAACAAATTAAGAGTGGGAAATGCCTAAACGTAGTTAGTAAAGAGACCTAACTACATATTGTCAAATTTTTTTAGACAACAAATTATTACAGTTACGTAACATGATTTTTATTGAGAAATTTATTATAATTTTTGACGTATTAGATTTAAATTACAAAATAAATACCAATTAATATTCGTTAATTTAGCGCGCGTCCTGCGTCATTTAAACAGAAAAGAAACAACATTCCAAAAAGGGGGAAACATAAAAAGCAAGGATAAACTACGCACTACGTCTAGGCGTGCTTAGGTTTGCCAAATATTTTTTTATTCTTCAACAGACAATGGGTCCAGTCAGACAAGAAACTTTGTATTATCTCTGGTACTTCAACTTTGGAGCAGTTTAATTATAGAATACAGAAATAACATTACTTGGCATCATCTAGAATAAAATGGAGAAGAAAAAAAACTTTTTAATTGTCTTTCGAGTACGCATTTTCTATTAGAATCTTTTTCTGTTGTCTCCCCCCCTCCTCAACGCAAAGAATTTGATATTTGAATTATTTCATAAGTGTGAAAAAAATTTCAATACTAATTAAAATCACTGGAAATACAAAATAATAATGTAATAAATATATACTTAGATTATTAATTATTCGAAATACCTCTCTTCTCATAGTTTCACTTAACACTAAACATACCAACACTTAAAATATGGATAAATATGGATATTAGGAAGGAAATAAACTAAAAATACTTTATTATACCGCAAACCGGGGCGAGTCTACCCATTTTTTCAGTTTGTCAACTTTCAAGTGGTCAAACTTTTGTAAATATTAAAGAAAAAAGGCTTTTAATAGGTGTTTCGGAATCGCTATTTATCCCTCTTTAAAGCTGTGAAATTGATTTTAGAAAATATTAACAGTTACGCTGTTACTGTATATTTTTATAGAACTGCTTACAAATCTCTCGTATGGGGCGAGTCTACCCATTCTACTAAAATGAATGTTAACATTGTAAATAATCAAATTTTACTATTAAATTGTTATTTAAGTTACTATATAGGATATTTATGAAGTAAAATTCGTAACTTTATTATATATTCCATTTTTTTATTCATAAAATAACACAAATTGAGTATTTGATCGATTATCACATTTTGATCGCAGTTTTGTTTTTATAATCATTAACATTATAAAATAACATTTTTCTCTGATTTTTGTTGATATAAATAAATTAAAATTAATATAAATTTACAATTAAATAATAAATAAATAATAAAAATTAAAGATTATTAACAAAATCGAAATTGAATCGAATCGATTTTCCCATTCTTTTGGGAGGTGTGATTTTTCTTACAATGCAGAATTAAAATAATATACTCAAATTCATTTAAAATGACTTAATTTCAATATAAACAAAGTTCTAAATTATATTATTATGCTTTATTAAAACTAAATACGAATGGGTAGACTCGCCCCGCGAATTCTGGCTTTTTGTTTACAACAGCAAAACTTACATTCTTTTTGTTTGTTTTTTCATATAAAATTAATGTAATCTTAGTCTTAGATAAGTTTATCACTTAACCAAAGTGAAAATAGTAATAATAATAATATATTTACAGAGCACCAACTAAAAGTTTGCTGATTTTCAATACAAATCTCTCAAAAGACGTTTGAACAGGTCGGTTAAAAAGACACCAAATAAACAAAAACGGATCAAACTTCTACAGCGCCATCTTCCTTAGAGTCTGAACTAAGTCCTCCGTCGGTAAAAAAATGTTTATTTGCAATTTAAAATAGTGAAAATTAAATAAAACTAAAATGGGTAGTCTCGCCCCTGGATGGGTAGACTCGCCCCGGTTTACGGTAATTAAACAAAATTGTATATTGCCAATTTTTATTGTATTACAAACACAAAGAATAAGAATTTTTAATTCCTTTCTCAACGCATTTTTGACTTATACAGGATGTTTCCATTGAACATTTTCCGCAAACATATTTCTTCTAGTTATTATTATTATTTCTATAATTATTCCGATAATTATAAAATTCTTATAATTATTTCTATAATTATTCTAAGAATTCTTATAATTATTCCGATAATTATAAAATTCTTATAATTATTCCGATAATTATAAAATTATTATAATTATTTCTATAATTATTCTAAGAATTCTTATAATTATTCTTATAATTAATATTATTTCTTCTAAGAGCTTGTGTTGTCTTGATTGTTTTGACATTTTTCTGGGTAAAAACGAACAGTTGGTTAGAAATGAAGTAAAGCTATCAAAATAATATATAAGCTACTTACTAAAACATTTAGTTTTTGTCACTTTTTCAGACACAAAAATACCAATCTAAAATTTTAGGTACTGTCTTGAAATTTGAATTCACAGTTATTCTGATTGAACTAACTACGTAACATATTTTGCAGAAATGAGCAATTCATCGAATACACTGGTAGAGAAGCATCGCATTTTAGGTTAAAAATTTATCTCATTATATTAAAAAATCATGAGGGTTGCCACTGTTTTAATGGCTAAACATTGCTTCCATTTTCGTTTGCTGCTCACAGACTATGGATCTTAGAAGCTTCAAATTACTATAAGGTGTGGAGAATAATGTATGGGGAGTATGATGGAATAAAAAAAATTAGCATTTGATGACTAGTTTGAGAATTATTAACACTTATGATAAAAATACCATGCGGACCACTCTACAGGCCACTGAAATGCAACTACAGAGTCTAAATTTGACGTGCAGAGAGTACTATTTTCATTTATAAATTAAACATAATTCTTTTCCCAAATTTCTATTTTTTTTTAAAAATATTACAATTTTTATTTTTTTTGCGAAGTTTTTGTTATTTTTTTTGCGTTGCATTATACTTTGTTTTTCAGCCCAAAAACTAAGCGACTTAACTTAAAATTATGAAATTGCGATGGAATAAAAATGGAATTTAAAAAAAAGCATACAGGGGGATCGACAATCTGCTGAATTTCCACAATAGAGTTGAAATTTCACGTGATGAAGGAACCATCCTAATTTATAAAGTTAACGCACGTTTTTTTTTTATATATATTTTTTTTATGAAATTCTAATTTGATTGATGGTTATTTCAATTTCACTTACCTTTTTTTCTAAATTTTTTGTTAAGTTATTATATTTAATGACTGTTTGTCCATTGTTAGAGAAAATTTTATCTCTGTCATGTCTATCATGACCTGACGTTAAGGCAAAAAAAAAAAAATAATAATAATAATAATCTAAATAAATTTAAAATAAAAGAGTGAGATGTAGATATATATAAACTTTAATTGACATTATTATAGACTTAAGAGAGATGAAACCGCTTTCCAATTTGAACTGTTATATTACAAAACTACAATCTGACCTCGATTTAACGAAGTCACTAAATCCCAATAAAAAGTTCGCTAAATGGAAAATTCGTAAAGCAGAAAATCACCATTTGAAATACTCAGTCGCGTAGTTTTAATGTACGTTAGAGGGGGGTTATCGGTTATCTCCTTCTAATTAATATTATCAAGTGATACTACACAGATTTATTGTTTTTATGTTGCTGAAACCGGTTTGCACTTGTTTACGTTCGTGTATCAATTGATTAACATTGCAATGTAATACATTAAAAATAAATACAAATAAGAAGTATATAAGAAATCTGAATAAAAAACCCGTCACATGTATGTTTAAATATTAAAGTATTGCATATAAACTCGTGCAAAATATATAATTAATAAGAAACTAAAGTGCATCTAATAATTTGATCTGATTATTATAATATACTACTAATATAATACCTGATATAATAAATATTCTATATTTATATAATATGTAGTCTAATTTATCCAATCTTCAAATTTATATTACATATCGGCTAATTTAAACAATTGATACACTAACGTAAACAAGTGCAAACTGGTTTCTGTCGCGTAAAAACAAGCTGTTTAGTATTACATGATAATTAAGACTTTAGATAGAATCTTATAGTGCGTCTAATAATTTGGCCAGGGCTTGTATATATATATATATATATATATATATATATATATATATATATATATATATATATATATATATATATATAACCACAAATTAACATGAAAAACATGAATAAAATAAAAACTAAATGGTAGAGAAACAAGAATGGTAAAAGCAAATAGTCGTTGTCAAGACACATCTATTGCTATAAATGCGATATTTCTGAATAAAGAATAATTATCCTAAGATAAAAATTATTCTTTATATGTGTCGATATCGCAAAAAACCTTATGTTGTAAAAAATCATGAAATAAAAGAAAAATGTAAAAGGAAATCAAACTTACCGGCGTGAATTAAAACGCGGTTTAGGTTTAAAAGTACAATAATAAAACAGTTAACAAAAATCGCGAAGATGTAAAATATTGCTTATAGCTTGAATCGAATATAATAAAATTAAAAAAACATTTGATCGAAGAAGAAGAAGAAAAAAAATGTTTAGGTAAAATATTAGTGCTGCCATCTATGAGAAACAATTAGTAAAAAGGTAATAAAATTGAAATAATAATAAAAATGTTTAACGGATTGAATAATTTAGCAGTCTTAAAAAAAAAAAAAAATAAAAAAAAATCATTTATAGGGAAATTAATTTAAAAGTCAGTCTGTCAGGATAGAAAGCCGTTTATAGACTTATCCTTCATTCATAAATTCTAACATAATATTACAGAATACACATATCCATCTTTCATAGGGTGACTTATTTAAAAATCAGAGCCTGCATACAGGAATAGAAAACCGTTTATAGGTTTTATTCTTCATTCATACAACCTTACATAATTTTAAAGTATACACGTATCACCTGCATTCATTTGGGGTGGTTCTTTACGAACCAGAGCCCATTCCACTTATACAAAAATAATAAATAATTAAATAAATAAAAAAATAAATAAATAAACTGTTTATTATACTGGACAATTAAAATTAAATTAATTTTAAGAGGCTACAAATATTAAAAAGTAACTAAAAAATATTTAACTAATCCAGTATAAAAGGTCATACATCCAAACTATTCCGTCCAGTGGCTTTAGGAATAGTTTATCATAGTTAGTTCCTACCTTGAAAAAATCAGAGCTTATTCTTAAAACAGAAAAATTAAATAAAAATTAAAAATTAATGTACCAAGTTTTTTAAGATTTTTTTGAAATAGAAATTAAGAAATGAACTAGGAAAATGGCTATTAATTAAATCGTTTTTATATATATCAGTATCTAATAAAAACTCGTTATAGTTAGAATTATTCCTGTAAAATCTATGAATTTGATTGGCAATAATATTAGAAAAAACCTTATTAGCTAAGTTAGAGTTGAAATCTATGCATTTTTTGACTGGAAATTTAAAATCATTTCTTTTGTCAAAAAGTTTAAATGTAATATTTTTATCTACATTAATATTAAGAGTCAAATCTAAAAAATTTGCTGAAGAATTACTATTATTTGTTTTATTAAGAGTTAATTCATTTGGATAAATATGTTTTGCTAGAATATCGAAATCATTAAAATTAATAACTAATAGATCATCAATGAATCTGAGAAAGAGAGAATCAATTGGAAGATTAACATGTGATTTTACAAATCTATATTCTTGTAGAAAAAGAAAAATATTGCAGATGTTAGTACTGAAATTATTTCCCATGGGAATACCATTAATTTGTTGAAAAAGGTGGTCATTGAAAAGAATATAATTGTTGTTAAGGTTAATATGTACTAGAAAGTTCCAGTTATCTTCATTAATAATATCACTGAGATTAAACATGCTATGAATTTGAAGAAGGTCATCATGAATTTTATTAGTTGGAAGGGAAGTATAGAGGTTTTCGAAATCAAAACAGTGAATTGAATCAACATTTTTTAAAGTTTTTAGTGTATTTAAAACCTGAATGCTATTTTTAATATTCCAATTTAAATAGTTATTATTTTTAGTAAGTTTATTAATTTTGTTATAAACTTTTTTAAGAATGTTCTCAAAGTAAATACCGATTTTTTTCATGTTACTATTAACGCCACTTGCAATAAACCTGAATTTGGTTGGAGTCTTATGGAATTTTGGATTGGCAAAAAGAAAAGGAAAATTGTTAATATCATTTGGTTTAATATATATATATATATATATATATATACATATATATATATATATATATATATATATATATATATATATATATATATATATATATATATATATATATATATATATATATATATATATATATATATATATATATATATATATATATATATATATATATATATATATATATATATATATATATATATATATATATATATATATATATATATATATATATATATATATATATATATATATATATATATGTAACGCAAGATAATTATGACGAATCTATAACTAAATAAATAGTTAATAGAATTTTAGAAGAAAAACGGGAGAAATCAGAATTACAACTTTTAAGAGAACAGGATATTAAAAATAATTAAAACATGACTGCGAAAATTGGAATTAACAAAATAATCATTCATGAATGAAAGCTACGACTAAAGAGTTTACGAGAAAGAACGAGAACGAGCACTACATATATATATATATATATATATATATATATATATATATATATATATATATATATATATATATATATATATATATATATATATATATATATATATATATATATATATATATATATATATATATATATATATATATATATATATATATATATATATATATATATATATATATATATATATATATATATATGTAAATATACAATGATAATTTTTTTACGTCTTCATCCTACTTACCATACATTAGTTCAATTAATCAGGAAATGTTTAATTTCGGAGGGGGTTTCATCCCCCAAACCCCCCAAAACTACGTCACCGGAAATCCTTAAACAACACCAAAACAGGTTTTAAATTCATAAACCTTAGACATAATTAAAATAACAATGGTGAATTATTATTTTAGCCAATCCGGTGCTCACAAATTCTTTATTTTGTGTATTATATTTGAGAGAAAACGGAGTATACTTGGTGGTGTAAATGAAAACAATAACTGGAGATTTAACTTTGAATTGTACAAGATTTATAAACAACGAATTGGCAGGTCCACGCGATTCGAATGAATGATGACAATACAACAAAAAAGATATTGCTTTTCAGACCCACTGGAACAAGAAAGCGGAGAAGGCCGCGATGGAGATGGGCTGACTCCATGGACTGTTAATTATATTTATTATATTATATTATAACCGTCTTACAATTATATATATTATATTATAACCGTCGTTGAACAGCCGACCCAATTCTTGGGTTTACGACTACCAATGTTCAACTCCGTAGACTTGTAATTTTGAGCCCAATTCAGAAGACAAGGGAACAAGCACTTGAATCAAAGTTTGAGATAAAATTACCTTCGCGGAGGACTTTTTGATGGAACTAACCCGCATTTGCGTTACATGGAGAGGAATACCGTGAAAACCTCCTACAATTAACCTGACTGTAAGGGGACTCTAAACCCATGATCCGTCTACCACTGAGGATATTTTACGTCAGCACTGTGGTCGGTGCAAGCCGGGTGCATAATTCGTATCAACCAGACATCGCTGGGATTCGAACCTGGTTCATCTCATTGAAAGGCGAACGCTCTATCCCCTGAGCCACCACGGCTCTTATTGCAATTAACGAAAAGAATTGGAGATCAAAGATAAATTGGAAGTCGCTACTTCAGAGGAAGGCATTGGCCCTCATTGGACTGTCTGGCTATGATGATGAAATGTATTTTAAAGCGGAAGTCTATCTGGATGTATATATGCTAATAACTTAAGAACGAGAGCAGTAATTGAGATCGTATTTTTTTCTACAGGAATTGGGATCGTATTCTTTTTCACTTTCATGATGTGGTTTAAAAACAACTTTTCTGGGTTATGTAATTCAGGCACAATATTGAAAAGATGAAATTTCATTGTTTAAACCCATTACTACAAATTAAACTTTCCAAAATTTATCGAATGGAACGGCGTTTCATATGTTACAAATTGCTAATATTTTTTGATGAATTAGCAATTTTTTCCATTCCTCTACGGTGAGTGTTCGTATGCGGAACAGTGTTCCGTGATGATTATTTTTGTAGATATTGTTCCATTTATTTAATTTGATTTCGTCGCCATTTTTTACTGCTACTTATTAGAAGTAATATTCTTTTCTTCCCCCTGGCGATTTTTAATTAATTTTAATGTAGTTTAAATCAAGCGATAATTTTCGCCAAGTATAGTTCTAATCTTTTTTTTAAATTAATTAATTTTTTTAAATTTCAACGACGAGAATATTGTTTAATTTTTTATTTTCCTCATTGAAAAATGTTCCTCAGATGACTTAGCTTGACCGATTCTAACGCCGTTTGTTTCTGCCTTCAGATTAAATTAATGATTAAAATGAGAATACTAAAATCAGCTGTTTTAATATTATTTTTTATATTATTAATTTCTCTATTTTTCTTAATTTAAAATTATTTTTTAATGAGGAAAATGCTGTTATCTTCTCCTGATTTCGTTTTATGATTAAATTACATAGTAACAGTGTTCTTTTTCGCTGTGCTTTGTTTCTGCATCGTAAACATATTATTATGCAATGTGGGGAGAAAAAAAAACTGTATATTGTAATGAAATACGTATTTTATCATGTTTGTAAATATTTTTTACTTATCATAAGATTAACATCCACAGAGAGTATTGCTAAATAGTGCATAATAAAGGAAAATATACTATCGCAGGATACTAAAGGAAAACACAAATATTTTTAATTCTAAATAGATAAAACTTCTTTGAAAAAAAGCGCTCTAAAAAGCAGCAGAAATTTCAAAAAAAAAAAGCAGATATAGCTAAATAGATCAGATATAGTTAAAAAAATTGTTGTTTAAATAGAAATTTTATGTGTATTTTTGTTTCCAGAAGGGAGGGTTATAGATTTTTCAAAATTAGGGGAACATAAAATTGGGGGAGGATAGGTACCCCTGTCTCCGAAATGTATGCAAGTTTCTCGAACAAATTCAGTGTCTCCTAGTCTGATGGGTGTTGTGGGTGTTTCTTTGTTTATTTTTCCAACTACAGTTCCTGGCCAAATCATTAGACTCACTATAAGAGTCTGTGTAAAATCTTAGCTATTGGGTGATACCATACAGCTTTATTATTTTTGCAATACTTGCAATACTTGCAATACTTTGCAATACGCGACTGAAACTGGTTTGTACTTGTTTACGTTCGTGTATCAATTGGTTAAATTAGACAGTATTTAATATAAATTTGGAGATAGGATAAATTAGACGATATATTATATAAATAAAGGATGTTTATTAAATCAGGTATTATATTAGTATATTAGAATCATTAGACCAAATTATTAGACACTCTTTAGTTTTTTATTAATTATATATTTTGTCAAAGTTCATATGCAATACTTTAATATTTAGACATGCATGTAATGGGTTTTTATTTAGGAGATTTTTTATATACTTCCTATTTGCAATTTTTTTAACGTATTGTATTACAATGTTGCCCAATTAATACACGAATGTAAGCAAGTGTAAGCCGCGTGAGAACATTAAGTTGTATACTATCACCTGATAATTAAGATTTTACATAGAATCTTTTTGTGCGTGTAATAATTTGACCAGGGATTGTATATTTATGATTCATTGAAAAGCACATCATCCAACACAAAACTTTTTTCCGTTGTTTTTCTGAGGAATAATACACCAACACGAAGATGTAGTTGTATAAAGTGACATGAACAGTTTGTGATTTTGAAAGAAATAATTTTTTTTTTTAATCAGATAAATTACAAAAGCGTTTACACCGGTTTGTAATGCACGTATGAAAGATATGGAATACGACGTAAACGACCGATTGA
Organism: Parasteatoda tepidariorum; assembly: GCF_982258835.1. Classification (NCBI taxonomy): domain Eukaryota; kingdom Metazoa; phylum Arthropoda; class Arachnida; order Araneae; family Theridiidae; genus Parasteatoda; species Parasteatoda tepidariorum. Next base: position 106,445,567 of record NC_141758.1, read on the forward strand.
CATCATTTCATTCAAGTACTTCGATGACGTCAGCCCTCTCATTGCTAAATCGCTTTATTTCGCAACGTGAATGCGTAGTAATCTCTCTTTAGACTAAAAATAAAAAGGAATAAATAAATAAATAAATAAATGTGTGATAAATGCGTTTATTTTATTTGCGAAAAATCGGCATTAGTATGACGTAGACTAACGAAAAATAAATGAATTTGTTTATTTACGTCAGAACAATTATTATGAATGGATTTGTAATATCATTCAGCTACGGAAAAAATTAAGGTCTGAAGACAACCACGCAATTCTTTTTTAAATTTGAGGAAAAATCGCCTCTAATTTTATTCACTTAAGGAAAGCGCGATCTTTTACTTAAGAAAATATATTGATACAATATTAGAAAGCACTCTTTCTTGTAGATATAACTGTGTGCGTTGATGAAGACGTTATATCTTTATTTCTATATCTATTGTACAAATACGTTTCTGCCGTTTTCTATCAAAAATTAGTAGTTAACATTATCTGCATTATCTTTTATTTAAAGTATTCTCCATTACTAGACATAACTCTTTCCCATTCTGATACCACGTCGGATTCTTCATCTCTTAAGGATGCATTTCTTGTCTCCTCTAATGATATAAATTTCTGCTCAAACAGAACATGTGCCATAGACCGGAATATAGGTGATAATCTGAAAGGAAACAGGGTAACAAAGGGATAACAATTATAGGCTCAATAGAGGACTCACAATGCGGTCCTATAGGTTACTATATATATATATATATATATATATATATATATATATATATATATATATATATATATATGTGTGTGTGTGTGTGTGTGTGTGTGTGGGGACGGCATGAGTGGTCGTCTTTGAAAATAAGAAACACTGTACTTTAACAAAACATATATCAAACGCTAAATTTACATAAAGATGGACGATAAAGAAACACAGAAATAACACAAAATAAATGAGTTCGTCTTCGTGAAGTTAAAAGAAAATTATTAATGCTACTCCTCTCTGGAATCCATAAGTGTCTCCTTTTTGGTTAGTTCCAAAACGTGCTCCCGTGTCAGAGGGAAATTCGCACGGGGTCTAACTTGCAGCTTACATAATCTGGTTGGATTTCTAGCTAGATCAGCTTACAGCACAGGAACAGGCATATATATATATATATATATATATATATATATATATATATATATATATATATATATATATATATATATATATATATATATATATATATATATATATATATATATATATATATATATATGTGTGTGTACATAAAAAGCTTCTATTAATCTTTTTATGTTAGTTTCTTTGCTATAAAACAACTCCTACTTTATTACTAATTAATTATTCTATTCGAAATTCTTTCTCACACTTTTAAAAGCCACATCCTGTTCTTTAATCTATTTTTGACTCAACTATGCATTTAATTAAGAGCAGGACATATTTACCTTTGCTCTGTGTGGGAAACGCTCGATCTCTTTCATAAACCAATAGTAATCCTTGGGACTTCCCTTTTCCCCTCAAATATAATAAAATAGAGGGAAATTCCTTTGTTACTTTCCCTAAGATAAAAACTTAAGCACACAGTTTTTGAGTGCGAATTTGAGCTCCGCCTTTGCTAGAAAATGTCTTAAATATACTATGTGAAGCTAATAAAATATTTTTTGCCTTCCAACTGCTATCTGCGTGGCCTAACAACACTCACCATGACTGCTACCCTTTCATATATATATATATATATATATATATATATATATATATATATATATATATATATATATATATATATATATATATATATATATATATATATATATATATATATATATATATATATATATATATATATATATATATATATATATATATATATTAGTGAACCCTAAAGGAGGAAATATTTATAGCTTTATTAGAGGACCTGCAATATGGTTATACAGGTTACTGTATATGTAAATATATAAGCGTATTTAAAATAGCGTTAAAATGAAGAAATTCGAAGTCAATATTCTTCATTACAACGAAGCCCAATATCTCTTCTTAATATTGACCCATAATATTCAAAATGGACCAGGTTTCATATTACCGGGCATTAGTGAACCCTACGAGAGGAAATAATTATAGACATCATAGGGGGTACACAATGTGGCTCTTTAATTTCCTATGTATGTAGAAATATAATAGTGTGTTGAATAGCGTTTAAATGAAGAGATTCAAAGTCAATATTCTGTATAAAAATATGGTCCTATATCTCCCTCTAATATTAAAATCTAATATTCTAATTGGAAAACGTATCATATTACCTAGGAATAGTGTACCCTACCAAAGGAAATAATTATAGACCCACTAGGGGGCACACATTCTGGCCCTATTTTTTACTATGCATGTATGTATTTGGATTATTTCTCTTTGTAGCGATGCCTGTGCTAATAATGCAGAGTGACATGGACGAAAGAAAAAAAAAAATAAAATGTTTTATAGATATTTCTTGGCATAACTATATGTTTTTAGAAATTTTGACACTTATCCTATGACTTGGCATGAATATCAAAGTTCTCATTTGATTAGAAAAATTAAAAAAAAACTATTAAAGTGTTCGCCTAATGACCCACTCAAATGCAGTTATTAATAATAATTACAAAGTAAACGAAAAAAATGCCTATAAACAAAGTAGACATTAATATACTTTCAATGTAGGCTACTAAGAATATTTTTAACCCGTCTTTTATAATTTTTGCATTATTATCCTTTGTAGCGACACTTGTACTAAGCAATAAAATATCAGGGAGAATACGGAAAACCTAGAATTGTTATGGTCAATTTTATTTTGATTTTTATAATTTACTAGGAGGCTTCGCCCCCTGCTTGCTGTTGCTCGCCAACCCCCGGAACTGCTTTCGCAGTTCATTTCGGATTGCTTCGCAATCCGATGCTCGCTTTGCTCGCGCATTGGATACGTTCTTAACGTCTAGATTTTGTATACTTTTATTGAACACTGAAGTTCCGAAAACTTTAACTATAGAAAATTCTAAACCTGTGCATTTCAATATTAATTTGAAATTGCAAACAGTTCACATATTTTTCTTAATCACACTATTCTAAATTTCAGTTGTTGAGAAAAGTAACTTTTGTAAGTTTTGTTTTAAAGTCTTTCCCACCAGAGTGCTAAAACCATATGTTGTAAAACAATATGAAATAGTACTGAACGCCGGATGTAAAGCATCGGCCTAATTGAAGATAATTTTGTGAAATTTTTTTTGATAATTCGGTGAGAATTCACCAGATTAGGCATATGATATGCTCACTACGTGCTCTTGCGCTCCGAAGCCTATCAATTAAAACGTATTAGCGTTTTATATAATATAGATCAACCATATGATGCTCACTACGTGTTCTTGCGCGCCGAAGCCTATCAATTAAAAATGAAAACTGTTGCCAACGCGAGAAAAGAAATATCATCGGTTTTATTGATACATACGTATTAGCGTTTTACATAATATAGATTATTTTAAATTCTAATACATAGTTGTAATTTTTTACCAAAAAATTGAAAAATTCCTTCATTATACCTGGTAAATGATCAGTCTTAGAATTGTTAGTAAGAATAAATAGTTATTGAGATTTGAGTTATATAATCCTGATATCTCAGTTATTTGGAGTAAAAATTTCACATTTTAGGCAAACTTTTATATTTCTATTCTCATACAATAATGTTTTTACATACAATAAAATTATTTGTTGTTGTTCTCGTAGACCATTAAGGCAAGGGGGGCAACTGTTCTTGTTCTCCAGTGGCGCCATGTATGTTGATCGAATTCGACTTCTGCCACACCCATACTTCACTCCCGTTTATAAGGCGGTCCCATTCATCAAAAGATTGTAATTTCAACCCGAAACAGAGACCGATTACTCTCCAATTCAGTACTCACAGTGGTATATTTTGTAATGGAGACATGGAGGACGATGTGACCCGACATATTTAAAGTGCGCCAATCGTCATTTACTACACGAGGGCCGGCTGGATTAGAACTCCAGTTCTCACGAGCGAGAGACCAGCTCCCTACCAATAAAGCTATCTTTGTCCCATAAAATTATTTCTGATCAAAAATTGCATGCTTTAGATAAAATATATAGTCTGAATTTTTTCCTAAAATATCTGGAAAAGTCGAAGATTTTTTTAAAATCTGAAATTGAGTGGGAACCCTGAATGAGTACCAAGGATTTTTACTCTTGGCTGACTGGAGCATTTGCTTTGGAACTCCGGAGCCTAGTGTCACAAAAACTGGGTTGAGCCATAGAGTTGAAATACTGGGTAGAGAGAGTAGAATAACCCCCGACCCGTGGACAAGATAAAGTCACGTGACTGTAGCCCAAACTTGCCGTTCACTGAGACCGCTTCGATTCCCGTCCATTCGTTTAGCATTGCGATCGTCTGATGCAATTAACTGTCTGTCTTTTTAATTCAGAAATAAGAATGGTACAAAAGTCCTGAGCATTTTGCTGCACGGAGAAGTTTTCTAGGGACTGTCCGATAACTTTTTACAAGAAAGGGCGACATTTTTTTTCACTTTTTCTATTTTAAAATTGATTTTAAAATTTTTCCGATACTCAGTCATGCTCTGATAATCATGTTTTATTTGCTTTAATAATCAATTACGCTCGTTTTTGCTCACTTTTTTTTGCATTTAACATAAGTTGTTATTGTTTCTTAAACTTTAAACTTATAATGTTTAAGTATATTTCAATATATACTCTATTTTTAGCTGAAATAGCTGCAAAGCTTTGTTGGCTTCCTTGGCGAGATACTTTACCGCCAAGGAACAGTTGAGTAAACTTTCGGTTTTGTTTTAGTTCTCTTTAAATGTCGATATCATTTCTGTATATTCTGAAGATTTTGTATATCTTTACCTCTTTATTACTAAAACCCAATATTTATCTTGTTCTAAAATTTTTCCTTTAAATATATATATTTAAATAAAATATATGGTACATAAGAAGTTGTGTTTTTTTAAATTATATAGGAATGCTTAAAAACCAAATTATGTATTCTTATATGTTTGATGAATAATTAAATTCTATGAAATATTTTTAGTATTTAAATATAAAATAGTGTATAGTAGTTTTAGTGTTAATTTTTAAAAAAATTATATAATTCTGTTACTATACATAAAATGAATACAAATTATGTACTATTTAGAAAATAAATTAAGGTATATTTAATAAAAACATTAAGTACTTGTTTATCTTCTTTTTATTTAAAAATAGTTGCTATATTGGAAATACTTTATTTTACTAGTATATTAAAGCGTAGAATTAGTTTGATTTAGTGCAACAAATTTAGAAAACATAACATAGAAGTGGCTAAGTTGTATAGGAGTAAATTAGTGCAGTAAATTAGCGCATGTGATGCATTGGTATGGAATAAACTGCTCAGACGGCCGAGGCTAACAGCTGGCTGTGGTGCGAAGATTTAAAATCGTGAACCTTTCTTGTAAAATTTCAACTGTTTTTACCTTTGTATAGATTGTATATATTTAATTTGCAGCTGGCTAAAAGATATAGTTTTAAATGCACTTACTATTTTTAAGAAAATTACATTTTTTATGGATGGGCATTGTAATTTTCTTAATGTCCGTAAAATGATTATGGTTCTTTTATTTGTAAAATAAATATTATATATATAAAATAAATATAAAATAAATATAAAATATAAATATAATATAATATAAATATATAATAATATATAATAAATATAATAAATAAATAATATAATAAATAATATATAATAATATATAATAAATAATAATATAATAATATATAATAAATAATATATAATATATAATAAATAAAATATAAATATAAAATAAATATAAAATAAATATAATATTATTAAAATAAATATTTTTAACTGTTTCTTTTTAAGTCACTGGTTTTCTGTATAAAAATTATTAAATATACATTGACCTATAATAGTTCGCTAAATTTACCTCATAAAAAGTTGCATAAATTGCAATTTCTATCACAAATAAAAGTAAGATATTTTAATTATAAGTTCGTCATTAGTTTCAATCTACATTTAGTACAAAGTAAAAATTCTAATTGCTTTCTCCTTTATTTAAGTATTTTTTGTTTAAATTTCGAAAGCTTTTCTACTAGTCTCTTTGTGTGTACAATTCAAACTTCCTTGTAATTTATGGAATTAGATTGTACACGAAATACAAAGTAAAATTTCTAATTAAACTCTTTTGTTATTTTCTTTGATTAGTTTAATGCTTTTAATCTTATATTTTTCTCTATTCGGAGCTGAAAACTTTTATATTAGAATAAATATTTTATTTCTTATTTAGACAAATTGTTGAGTATTAAGTTAAAATGCAACAGCAGTTTATTTTTGAAAATATCTATTTTAAGTGTCAGGAAAAAAAGAAGTCAAAATTCTAAATTAATAATGTAAATAATCTTTATTGTATAAATAATTCAATTTATTCAATATATAACTAAAATTCTAAACGTAATTAAATTTACTCAAAAATATGTTTCCCGAAATTTGATATTACCTCTCGAGCAGTCTCTTAGTGAGCATAAATAAAAATGATAAAAGTGTTGCAACGTTAACGTTATTTCTAAGCATCGAACTTTTTTCAGACAATCTGTTTAATTTTACAATTTGTTTTATCTAACACTGATAAAACTTTTAAAACGTAAAGATTAAATTTATTTTTTAAACGAACTTATGTTTCATTAAAAAAGAAAGGCAACATTTTCAAATTCCCATTTTAAGCCCTGGTAGATTTAAAAAAATCCTGATTTTTGTATCGAAGTTATTATTATTTTTTTTAAAAATAACAATAGTTAAATGTAATAATAGTTATTACAATATATATTGGTAATTTTTTTTAAAAAAAATAGGTCTTTGCAATAAAAACATTAAAAAAAATTTTTTCTGAATATAGTAATAAATATAAGTGGTGCAGAATATCGTTTTTTATTTTTATATAATGAATAAATTTTAAGGAATAGTGTTAAGGGTCAAGACGAGAACTACTGAATTTTTTTTAATAAAGGCATTACTTTAATTAAAAATTATTTGTTAAGAGAAAAAAAACTCCTGTTTGTGTTTTAAAAACCCATTTAATAATATTAAAGAAATGTGATTAACGAAAATATTTTTTTTCTCTCTTTCAAATGCTCCGATTATTTGCGCATCGGTAATATCGAAATAAAGCTGTTTAAAAACTTAGTGCGCCAACATTTGTGATACTGCGCCAAGTATTGCACTCTTTCCGTCACGTGATTGTAACTCTTTGCTTGCTATCTGTGGCTTGTCTTTTCGGAAGGAATAAAGCGAACTTGGTTCCTCTACCTACTATTTCAACTCTATGGGTTGAGCACAGTAAGCCCTTCATAGGCTGCTGCACCACATACTGTAGAGTTTTTTCTTATTTTTAAAAAGAAACTTTTTAGCAAAAAGATTAAAATGAACTAATTTCAATTCAAATGTTTTGTGTTAAATTTCATTTAAAGGCATGTATCAACATTTCCTAATAGTTTAAATAAAGAATTTTTAGTTTGGCTTTACATTACAGATTACTGCTATCTTTATAAGTTTTTTCTAATATTACTTTAAAATTGTAAAAAAAAACTTTTTCTTTGCTACTTTCATTAAGAAAGTAAGCAAAGGAAATAAAGAAAAAAACTAGATAAATAATGCGCAGAGATTTATTGGAAAAGTACCATCAAGCATTGTTTTTCAATGCATTGCAGTTCAAGCATAAAAGCAAAGCACTCTTACAACAGCCCATTGTATGCCAACAGGGTGTTGAAGGTTAGGACTCCCCAATTTCATGACAACCACAGACCTTCTCTGCCTTTAGTCTCAGATTTTTCTTAAATATTTATAATTTCTGTTTTAGCAATTGATTTAAAAAAATTTTGATCATCACTTTATGTTAATAGTTGAAAGGTATATCTATAATGTTGGAGAAACTTTAAGGACCTTTGCTTACTTTATTATTTAACTACCACCTTAAATAACAGCAAAAGCTACAACTTTTGAGTTGGCAGCTCTGCAATCGCATGATTATGTCAATGAAGCCTTATTTACTTATCAGTTAAACTGCAACCCATGGATATAAAACTTCAAGCCTACTCTGAAAATGAAACACGAGTCTTTGACAATAACATTTCAATGTGTTTAATTATTGAGTTATTGCTGCTTTATTAACATTAATTTCTAATTTAGTCTTGTATCTGAGGGTCAGCTTGCTTGATTCTTGCAATGTTATGAATGCAGTTAGTTTTTATTAATATTTCCTTATTAGGGAACCTATACTATGTATTAGAAAATGGTGGTATAAGTCATAATTTTTTGTCACAGAAATATCACTTAAACAGAGCCTCATTAAGCGAAAACCTAACAACAAAAGTTAATTTTTTAAAAACTTACTGGAGTTTTTATTTCAGAATTGAAAACTGGAAAAGTTTTAAAATTGATCCAGGAGAAAATTTGAAATAAAAACAAGTTATACCTATATTTTTTTTTTTTTGCAAAATTTGCATGATTCTTTCCTGAATCTTCATTAATAAAATGAATGATTGATACACTATTTTATTCAATTAAAAAGAAAAACTATTAAAAAAGGTTAGTATAGTACAAATGTTGGACACTCAAAAAGTTTTTTTTTTATTGAACATTTGCAATGAAAGGCTTCGTTAAATGCAGAAGATTTTGATGCGAAATCATTTAGTCTGAAAAAATGAAAAAACAGTGAAATATCAATATTGTTGTTTTCCAAAAGACTGGTGGTTGCCAATATAATTACGTTTTATTTATGATATTACGTCAGCCATTCACAGAATGTCTGAAATGAAATGACTTTTTTAAAGGCTGATTGTTGTGTTAATCATTCAGTGAATGATTGTTTTTCTCCTTATTTGAGATACGTTATGTAATTAGGTGAAACCACCTCTATTTACGAGACCTTTGGGGATTTAATTCTCCAAGTAAAAATATGACAGATTTGGATTTTCAAAACACGAAGGAAAGGGTAGTCTTAATTTGACACTGAAAAGTATTGTTAAGGATAAATTGTAAGCACATAAAGCACAAATAGAAGACTATATTAGTTATTTGTCAAAATAAAATGAAATTTAGAAAGTTAAGGAAAAAAACGTAGAGAAAAATAATCATTAGTAAGTAATAACTATTTTAAAATTTAATAAGAAATATGTGCTGAAAAATAAATAAAAGAACAAAATCAGAATATATAATCTCGTAAATCAAAAAATGAAATTTTATAGAAACTAAAGAGTAAATAAAGATAAACTAATATTAATGAAAACTAATATTAATAAAAACTAATAATAATGGAAAGTAATGTTTTAACAGTAAACACTAATTTTAATACCTTAATTAATGAAATGAAAGAAAAAATAAAGAATTGTTAATATGTAAAATACAAAAACTAAAATATATTATTACTATTCAAAGTAAATCGAGATCTGGAAATTAAACAAGTAAAAATGATAAAAAAACTAAAATATAAATGAAGAGAAACTAATACTATTATAAACTTATGGGAAATGTATTAATTCAAAGCTTATATTTAAGTAATGTAAGAAAAAATTTTAACATGCAAAAAAAGAAAAAAAATCATTAACATATCATTCTTAAATCAAACAATGTTGTTAAAGTATAACATACAAAAATGAAGGTATTACATTCATTAAATAATATAAATCAAATTCTACAATTTAGAAAAGAAATTTGTACATAAAAATTTAAAAAGTAAAAGGGAGAAAAGTAATATAAATTCATGCTTAAATTTTATTAAAATAAAATGCAATTTAAAAATAAGAAATCGGTTGACAATGACTTATACTAAACTAAAAGTAATTAAAAGTTTAAAAAAACGTGTTTAACAAATATTATATTAAGAAAAAACTAGTACTATCGTAACCTAAAACGAATTTAAAATCTAAGGTAAGAAAAACTTAAATCTTAAAATATGAAAAGGAGAAATAGTTTTAATATGACCAAAGATAATGATATTCTGTAAAATGAAATAAAAATTACCAAAATGAATTAACAGTCCCTTTTTATAAAAAAATTTTCAAATTGCTGTTAAAAATAAGGACGTAAGTAAGTTTCAAGAAGCTTTGGAGTGATCACAGAAAATAAGGGGGCCCTCCGTTAAAAGTAGGGAGAGTTGAGACCAATATTAGAAATAGTATTCCAAATACAAAAAAAAGAGCTTTTACACTCATTAAATTTTATTATAAAACAAATACAAATCAAAGGACTGATTAAAAATTATTTCTTTACCTCAACAGATCTTGTTGAACTTAGAGCTGTTCTCCAAAGATGCAAATTTCTGTAAAAAGAATTTTTTCAAATGAAAAAATTATATTACTCTTACATACAATACATAATATCATAATACAAAATGGGATAAATATGTAAAATAAAATAAATTGAAGTTTTTCAGGGATGTAACGAATATTCTGGCATTATTCGGCCTTTTTATGGAATATTCGATTGGTCAAATATTTGGCCAAATTTTCGGCCGAAAAAAATTTGGTAAATTATTCATTAAATTTGTAAAATTACTTTTCGACAAAGTTTTTTTCGGGGAAAATTTTAAAAAAATTAATAAATAATAATCTGAAATAATATTTTTTACTTACTCAGAATTTACTTTTATTTTTAATTTATTTTTATTAATTACTCAGAAAGATGAATGCAATGACTCAACTTTCTAACTTTCGTTTTTTTTTTTTTTTTTTTTTTTTAAATAGCTGCTAGACAGTGCTTTTTTTTATCTTTAATTCTAATCATTTTAAACATTCCGATTCTAAGTTTTTGTTAATCTTTTGATTATTTTTCAATAATGACTGAATTAATTTACATAAAAAAATAATATTTATAAATGATTTTTAATATTAAACAAACACAAAAAAAAATTGTTGGTAGAAAAAAAATGTTGTTATATTCGGTATTCAGGCCAAATATATATATATATATATATATATATATATATATATATATATATATATATATATATATATATATATATATATATATATATATATATATATATATATATATATATATATATATATATATATATATATATATATATATATATATATATATATATATATATATATATGTTGTATTGTTAAAAGATATAGACGAATTTTATTTCGGAAAATTTTCCGATAAATGTTTGCATTTCGTGATACTTGGAAACTGGTTGATAAAGAGCTTTTTGCAGCAGTGCGGAACATAACTTTAATATACACTTTTTTTTCTTTACACCCCTGATCCTTTTGTCACAAAGTATCCCATTTCACATTCCACCCTAATCTTGACACATGTTACACGATTCTAAAAAAACGAATGCCAGCAGTTCGGAAACAAAATACATGTTACAGATCAAATCTCAAATTTTACTCTTTAATTTTAAAGCGTTTTTTTTCTTTCCTTTTTTCTGTTTCACGTTTGTGATCTGAATATAGATGAGTCCTTATTTTGATATAAAAGATAAAAGGAAGTATAAATATATTAAATAATAAAAATAGCAGAAATTTATTAAATAATTTTAAATATATTAAATAATTTTTAAAACATTAAATAATTTTAAATATTTTTAATTTAACCAAAATGTGCGGCGTTATATTTGATACTACCTTTTTCTCTTCTCTCAAAACAGAGAGTTTTAGAGCATTTTTGATTCACTGATTGAAAAGTACTAAAAAATATATTTAATTTCAAATGCAGTGAATGATCTATTAAGACTTTTTTTTCCAGACTCTTTTAACCCCCCCCCCCTCCCCTCAACCAAAAAAGTTTAAATATCAAGTTATTGCTTTTAAATTCAGAGTTTAGTACTTCTTTGGCTGCATGCCAACTTTTTTAATTTGTGAAAAGGTAAGGTGAGGAAGTTTTTTCTTATTTATTTTATTCTCGCGTTTAAAATCAGCTGATGTGATTTTCTTCAGGTTTCTATATTTGTGACAGAATCTTTTTTTTAATAGTTTGGCGAAACAAACTCTTCGAAGTAATATATTTTTTTCGCTAAAAAGCATTCAAAATCAATTTTAATGATTCTAATAGTGTTATTGTTTAAAGTTCTAAACGTAAAATAAGAATTATATAAAAATAGGATTTAAAAAGGACAGGAAAGTATTTAAACAGGGTTTCAAAAATTTTAAAAAATAAGAATAATTTTGGAAGGTTTATTTCATGATAACAAATGTTCCTTTTTTGTTTTATTTTAAAAATTAAAAATAATTATCAATCAATGTTATATTTGAATTTAATATAATAATTTAACTCAATATTTATTAACAGCTTCTAAAAAGAGGGAGTTTGGAAATTACAGCCTTATTAATATATTTCTGTACAAGTCTTTTTAAATCGGAAATAAACAAAAGTATTTACATAAGGGATGTCAAATTAATGTTAAACTGAAGGATAAAATCTGACAAATAATATAAATATTTCTTTAAAAATTATAGTATAAAATTTCACGGCAAAAATGGATTTTCAGTGAGCATGATTTTACAGATAATGCACCCAGACACTTTTAATCGTAATTTAATTCGAAATTGTTTACAGTTTTATAATGGCAATAGATTATATCTATAATTGGACAAAGTGGTATCTTAATTCTTACTTAACTTTACAGAATTATTATTTTTTTTTAAGAAACATTTTTCAAACATCAAATGATCAATATGTGTGCGTTTTTTTGTTAAATTTTTAAGTTATTAAAAATGTGTACCATATTTTCCCGTAAAAGTGGTTCACATGGCTCAACAGCCTGTTGTTAGCCATTGGAGAGAATCATGCGATACATGATCTACCCTTTCGTGTCCAACAACATGACTGTAGCGATGAAGTGATCAAACTAACTTTACTTTCACGACTATAGTATTTTTTCCTTGTTGTTATATATATTTTCACATTCAATCAGAATAAGCTGTCCCTTAGTTTAGTTATCTTTGTTGTATATTGTATTGTATCTTAGTTAGTTCTTTGTATGATATAAATGTATAATTAAATTGGTCACTAGAAAGCAACTGTTTGAATAAAATGTGAATAAATAATCAGTATTACTCCTTATTCTTCGCAATACTGTGAAATCTGATAAATTTTCAGAATTAAAGCTTAACTTGTTTGCATCTAAATTAGGGAAAAAATATTTTAATGCGTTGTTATTACTTCGTTGTTATTACATTGTTAATAATTCTTTGAAAGGTTTATTTAAAAAAAATAACGCACAAACTTTGTTATTACGCCTTAATAGTTTTTGGTTAAAAACTTTTTTTTAAAAAAAGATTTCGGTAATTTTCTCTCCGTCGCATGTTTTGATTTCCTTCATTAATGTTGTTGTCGTCGTCGGATATTAAAGTAGTTCTTGTTTTCCAGTGACGCCATCTATGGCCAAGAATTCGACTTATTCAACACCCATACGTCACACCCGTTTATAGGGCGGACCCAATCATACAGCTGAAGAGCGTAATTGTGACCTGAAGCAGAGAACGATCCATCTCAGCACACCCAGGCGCTTTGTTATGGGAACATTGAGGACTTTGTGACCCTACAGATTTAGTGTGCACCAGTCTCCATTTACAACACGGTTAGGCCGGCTGTTTCTTTAATTAATACAAAAGTTATATGCTCCTTCAAATATTTGTAATACGTTTTACCAAGCATGTTTCATTATGCTCGATAGAGTGAGATCTCTCAATACTGTTATTATCGAATAAAGTAGATTCTCAGATTTCTTATTAAAAAAAAGGGACAAAATTCGGATTAACAAAATAATATTTCAGCGAGGGAAACAAACGCACCATCGAAATCCTATGAATCGTGACTGAATAAATTACAACTTGTTTCAATAACCGGAAAGAAAAAAAAAAAAAAACGCGGAGAAAAAATTTCTTTTGTAAAATTAAGTAATTTAGTAATGACTTTTCCAGTAAGGGAAAGAACGTAATTCTGGTAATAAAAAGCAAAATGTAATATTTTTCCTTTCATATGGTAATGATTTTTCAAAATAAAAGACATTATATTACCACACATACAAAACTGAAAAGTAAATTTAACGTTCTCTTAGTATCGTGATAAAATAATCAAATTTATCTTATTTTATTGTAAAACCATATTTTGTGGTTCTTAGCGTTTCGGTTAAAATTATTGAGCTTTTTGGTGCTAACATAGAGCCAGGAATTTTTTGACCCTATTCTCATTGTAGAGGTTCCCAACTCCTTCGAACTTCATCAAACAGGTTTTAGTGTTTCTTCTTCACTAGAGATTCGATTTCGAGATTAGAGATTCGAGTGATGGTGTGCTTTTTACAGTAGTTGGATCCGAGAATATCTACAATCAGATTACCCATAAGGCCATGGCCTGGGGCCCCCAATGATTAGAACCCCCCTTAAAAAAATTTTAAAATAAATTTAAAAAAATTAAGAAAAGCAATGATTTTCTTAAAAAATATCAATTTCAAATATATATTAATAAAATACGATAATTGTTTCGGTTCTAATTTAACAAAATAAAGTAAAATTTAATTTATTATTATTTATTTTAATTTTAAATAGGCTTTCTTAAATGAAAAAATATATAAATGCTTTTATATTTGAATAAATAAAAAATATACGAGAAAAAAAATTTAATCTAAGGGCCCCAGAAATTTGTATGGCCTAGGGCCCCGCTTAATTCGGCCCTGTCTACAATGAAGGCTTAGAAGGCGAGAATTCGTTTATAAGCTGTTTAAACTAGACTTTTGAATAAAGGGTCTCTAAAACTTTATGACTCTATCTGTTTTTAGCCCTCAATAAAATCTGTCCCGGGATTCATAAACAGGGCCCGACTTTGCCTAATAGGGGCCCAGGGCGAAAACTTCTTTGGGGGCCCCCTTCTGCTTCACTTTTTCAGTACACTTTTTTCACTTTTTTTTAATGAAGAACAGAACTTTATGGAGGTATTTAAATTTTTCAGCTCATTATAGATAACAGAACAAGAAAATTGACTAGAACCTATAATATCTATAAAGTCCTCTCCCCCCCCCGTTCAATTGTTAGACGAAATATCGTTCCGTCCATTTCATTGATTGACAATTTCATGTTCATCATGCCGAATGCAGTTTTTTGATTGTCATCTAGCTGCGAAAAATTCATATCCTTGCTGACATTAGGACGGTGTACAAAGTGACTCTCCTTTGTCACAAAACAGCCCGCCCATCTCACCATACTGCACAAACAAACACTTTTTAGTTCAATTATCACAGTATTTCCTTCTCAGCTTCTAAACCAGTGATTCTCAACCTTCTTTTTGTGGCTGCACACTTTTAACGATTTCGAAATTTGACGGCACACAATGAAAACAATTAATTAAAAAGTTGCTTACTTACCTATAACACACTGCGTTAAATAGTTTGTGATAATAATTTTGAATGTGAAATAAAATAACATGTACTGCAAAAGCACGTTTAGTAAGGGATTAATTATTTCTTCCGACTAATTTTTTGTTAGTTAGTAACAGTTATTTATTTTTTTGCTAGTTATTAATTGCTAGCTTGTTTTCTATAGTTATTATCTGTTCGTTTTTTTACATTAATTCTTATTTTTTTTGGGATTTCTTGTAAACTAGTATTTTTGCTAATTATTAGTTGTCAGCTTATTTTTTGTTAGTTATCCTTCGTTAATTTGATTTTATAACTATTTATTGCACAGTTAACTTTAATGATTAGTTTTTATTTCCGTTTGAAAGTTAATATTTAGGTTGCTTTCCTTTGTTAATTAATAGTTTTAATAGTCATTAAATTTCCTTCCTATAATTTTAACATTTTTTAAAATAGTTAAAGACAATTTAAACACTTCCCTCTTATTCTAACTTATTTTAAGATTATCTGAGACAAGACAATCACCGATAAAGACGTTCACGCGGTGAAAGCGTGGAAAAATTATAAAAAGTATATATATATATATATATATATATATATATATATATATATATATATATATATATATATATATATATAAGTTCAAAATGAAGAATAAAACAAAGAAAAATTATAGACATATGAAAAAAAAAAGGGGGTGGGAAATAATAAGTAAAAAAATAACAAACAACATTTTATTTAAAAAAAAAAAAAAAAAAAAAAAAAAAAAAAAGTGAAATGTTAATTACAAAACCGGAGAAAAAAAAACCGGAAAAAAAATATAAATGATACTTATTGTTTTTCTTAACTTTCTTAGTATTTTCTTGTATTTATTTATTATATATATATATATATATATATATATATATATATATATATATACACTTTTTTTAAATTTAAGCTTTACTCGTAATGAAAAAAGCATTATAATTTTTATTGTATCATTTCCAATATTTGACGGCATGCAAAAATTCCACGGCACAGTGGTTGAGAATCACTGTTCTAAACGTTACACCAGTTAGGGGAATGAATGGAAAGAAATGAGGCAAATTAAAATTTTGCAAAATCCTACTTTTCTTCGTAAAATGAAAGTTGTATTTCGAAATGACTTCACAAACTTACATATGCATGTGTAACAATAAATAAATATGATTCATTTAAAAAAAAACGAGGATTTAAATAATTCATTTAAAAATGTCTTGTTGAAAATTTCGATTCCCTTTCCCGCCATTGAGATGGCGATTTCCCTTCCTTAATCTGTAAGAAATTAACTTAAAGCAACCCTTAAAACAGTAGAAGAGTTTTCATTTCGCTCTGCAAAAATTTAGCAGATGCAAATTTTCTTTGAATCGTCCTTCGATTTGATTGGTTATCAACTAAGAGGCGAAAATGAAATGAAATCATCATGTGACGGAATAATTTATAGAACGGTGAGTGCACTGCATTTAAGACGGTGATTGTTCGTGATTTTCCTGATAGAGGTAATAAAGAATTTTAATATACTTTATATTCACGATACATTTTATTTGATAAATAATTTCCCTTCATTAATATTTATATTAAAATCTTTGTATTTTATTGATTTTCTTTCCACGTCGAAAGAAAAATGTTGTGTATATCTTCAGACTCTTTTACCAAACAGTTCTTCCAGAATGGAGTTCTTTTTACATTCGGAACACTTTTGTAATATTTAAATTTAATGTGATCAGATAATAAACTGTTTTTTTTCAATAATAAATAAAAGGCATGACAAATGTGATAATTAACATATGTGTTCGGTTTAATATCAGAGACTGTATAGATGTTATTTCTGGTATTGTTTTTAGTTAATTAATTAAAATGATCAAGTAGAAAATTTAAGTATGTAAAACATTATTTTTCAGCTTAATTATAAGCTGAAAAATAAAAATTTTGCTGACTTATTATAGAAATAACGATAAAAATTTATAATTTACTTGTTTTCAAATGGAAGCATTTAAATTAATATTAAGTAATGCTTCTAAATTCAAAATTAGCACACTTTAGTAAATATGAAATTTCTAAATCTATTGTTTATATGAAAGCTATATGACAGAAATTTGTTGAATAAACAAAATTAACGTTCTTAATTATTTATATAAAAAAATCAATCAATTGGAATTAACTGGAGGAAATTCTAATTTCTTTTAAATGTTTACATTATTTCAAAACTTAATATTTCCTATTTATTTAAAGTTCTTACCATGTATACATACTCTATAAACAAAAAGAAAAAAACGAAAATAAATCTTACAGATAAAAATAAACAAAAATGCATGTAAATATTAATGTTTTTTTTTACAGTTAATTTAATTCATATTTTTCGGGACAAAACATTTGATTGATCATACGTGAATTTACAGATTATTTAATTTTTCTTATCTGAGTCTTTAACATTACATTAAAAGACATACTAAGAATTTAAAAAATATTATAAAATTTTTTTGAAGTAATTAGCTGTTAGACCATAAAGGTAAATTTTAGTTATTGTCTATAAAATCTAAATAATTTTTTAAAAAAAGCATTAATTTTTAGAACTTTGAGTATTTGATAGTATTTAATAATGCAATTTAGTGAAAAGGTAAGTTTAAAAAATATTTAACTTTAAAGAAAAATATGTATATTTTTTTGAGGTTGATCAATTATGGTCAAAAGTTTCATTGTTTGTATTTAATGTATTATTCTGTATACTCACAAACTGTAATTCAAAGTAATGTATTGGATGTGTAAAAACTTTCGGGAAAAAAGTACCAGAAAAAAAATCCAAATCATTACACCTCTTTTATTTTTGTGTATAGATTTAAAGTCCCATTCGTTTGGGATCATTCAACCCGAATTTAATGAGATTAAATTAGATTTTAAAATTAATTACAAAATTATTGTTTTTAAATTTGAAAAGAAAATTATAAACTGCGCAAGATATGAGTATTCAAAGTATCTCTATACTGCGCATGCGCAAAAAAATTAAATTTTCATAATTTTGCAATGAATTGTAATTGGCAACTATTGAAAAAAGTTTGATTTTCACATTGTAAAAATTTAAAAAGTCTTAAGCACTTTATTAAGTAGTTTTCGTATTTTTTTTAAAAAAAAAAAGACTCAAAACGATAGAGGGTTTCGTACAAATTTCATTTTGTATGTTTTGTATCATGATTTGTATTATGTAATTTGCAATGCTACAAAATGACATTTGTGGATAATCCCTGATAATTTTGAGTTTTCTTTTAAAAAGTACACGAACTACTTAGAAAGTTGCTTCAAACTTAATAAACTTCTATGATATTGAATACTACTTTTTATTTATTTGACAGAAATGACAAAAGTAAATATTATAAATTTTTTTTAAATTTTTCTGCGCATGCGCAACATGGAGGAACTACTTAAAATGCTCATAACTTGTGCAGTTTTAAATTTTTTTTTCAAAATTTTAAATTGTTTCAAAATTTTTCTTTAATTTTATTAAATGTTTTTTTTAGATTATAGTAGAAAAAAAAGATAAAGGAAAATGTAAAACAAAAAAAAAAGGTTTTTTTTTAAAAAAAACTGTCCATACTTCCATGTCAAAAATTGAAAGTGAATTAGCATTACATATATACAGAGTTGCTACAGGCGACTAAAAGCCACTATTTGCCACTATTTTCGACCTGATGCGACTATAGCAACTTTTTTTGCATGAAAAGTCTAAGAAAGCAACTATTTTCAGGAAACGAAGACTATAGGGAGACTTTTGTGCGCTCCTAGGTTGTTTTTTTTAGCACAACTTGGGTTGACAACCTGCGTCCCACTGTGTTTTTAGAGCAAAATGAATTTTTTCTTTCTTAAAAAATGTTGATTTATCACTTTTAATTTCAAATTCGATTTATCACAGAAACGATTAAAAAAAAATTCGATTTATCACTTTTTAATTTGCACGGATTCTATTGTAAATCTATTTTGTTCCTCGATCGCCTTTTCAACAGTTATTGCTACGAAATTCTGCATGATTTTAAAAAACCCAATTTTTAATATGATATTACGATACGAGAATTTCAAATTTGAATAATCACTTTTCACAACATATATGTGTATATATATATTTGCTAGATCAATTATTGTTTACACTGAAATTTTTTTAGTAAAAGTACTTTTTTTTAGTGAGAAAATATTTTTTTTGAGTGATTTCTAGTAATTAAAAGTATTTAATTTTCTGCAAATATACAATTTTTTTTTTATACTAAAATTTAGTGCTAGAACACTAATGTTTGTATGAAAATTACATTTGCTACCAACATGACTAAATGGATCATGGTATGTGACAATTAAGTCATTTTATAAAATTTTAGTCAGATTTTTGTTCTTATTTAGGCAACTATTTTAATAGTTTTGGCAACTATTTTCATGCTTTAGGCTACTAAAAGCAACTATATTATTCATTTTTTTGTGGAAAACCTGTAGTAGAGCAAACAATTTAGATTTGTCCGTAATTATTACGATGTCATGACCAAAATGACGGTCTCATTTTGAGTAATAGAAATTACGGATTTTGATAATTTCCATACTAATTTGCTAAACATAAGTTTTTTCCTCATAACTACCTAGAACTATGAAATTTTGTTGTCCCTAACTCATTTACTTATCTTTTTTTTTTTACTCTTCTAACAAATATAAATGCTATAAATGATTAAATATTGTTTATAGTAATATAAAATTGAAAAAAAGCTAAGAAATCTTATTAATCACTTTCAAACGGACTGTTCTGAAATTTTATCTTCACTCCTTATCAAAAATGCAAGAAAACATAAACCCAAATAAATACTGTAAACAGAAATGCATCAAATGCAAAATGATAAAGAATTCTAGTGTTAATTTCCCCCAAAAACTAAAACATTGATTTCTAAAAATCACACTTATTTCATCATTTTACATAGAAGTAAAAACTTTCAGTGTTGTTTAATTTTTAATTTAGGTATATTTAAATCCTATATCTATATATAGGTATAGGATTAGGTTAGGATATCTTCTATATCTTTTATCTAAATATTATGTTTTTATTCAATAGTAAATTTATGCGTAGTTTTATGAATGTTATATACCAATATAAAATGAAGTAGTATATATGAATAAAAAGTTTTTTACGAAAAAGTTATTGAGATTTAAGAAATCTAGGGAAAGAGGGACAAGGAATCAAAACCTGTTTAGTTGCCGGAGAAAAAAGGAGTTCAACTGCGATCATTGGAAAGTTATTATCAGGCTATCAAACTGGTTTTGTTATTTTTTATCCAGTCTTTTTCGCAAGGGATTCAACTCTCTGCTTTTAATATTAATTTCAATATAATATTTTTTGGTCACTTTAACTTGCCAATTTAGAATTTATTGGGCTTATATTAACTGTTTTATGTTTTTTGAAAAAAGAAGTTACGAAGCCAGCTAATTAGACTGCTTAAAAGGAAACTGATTAGCATGTTAGTCAACTTTTATACAAAAACGTACAAAGTTGAGAAAAATGAAAGGGCTGCCAGATATACTTGTCGGCCTAAAACCAACACGCTTGATATTTTAGTAAATAACGACGGACCACTAGCTGCAGTTTTTGTTTTTTATTAATATCAACAACATTAAGTATAAACAACAACAGCTGGAGATATTGTGGATTTCGAAAGGGTTTAAGAGATATTTATCCACATCTAATATTTATCGAGTCTCATAGGAGAAGTGATGATTTAATCTCGTTCCGCTGGAGAAAGGCGCGCATACGCCAACAATACTCGTATATTTAAAATCATATTAACTTGTCAATATTTATTTTTCACACCTCTCGTTATTTATTAGATTTTAATAACTCAAAATGGATAGCAAATATTTTTCTTTACTGAACTTAATGAAAGAAGTTGGCTTTTGTACAAACTGATTCACTTTTTAACTTGTCTTTAAATGCCTCTTTTCATTAGAAAAGTACTTAAACTCGCAAAGGTAGAGATTAAATCTAAATTTTACCGTATTTATTGATTGTTTAAAAAATTCTATCTGTGGTAAATTTTTTATACTTTACATAATGGATTTATTATTTCATAAAATGTAATTTTTTTCTCTCCTTACTCTTTGTCAGTCATAGTACGAATGCACAGTATTTAACCGTTTCCCTCTAATGGAGTCGAAATCGTTCATAATGAACCCAGATTTAATGAGGAGCCGGATTTAACGAAGAAAGCAAAAATACTTGGTTGGTAGACCCAATTGGAACTTAGTTCGCTTTTAAAGAGCAAACCCCGGTTTCAGCAATCAATATTTTTGTGATTCATAAGCAGGGGTCTGTTTAGAAGAAATTACGGACCCTTCACAAAATAATTTCTTTTAATCGGACCCTTCACAAATTTGTTTATCTTCATCATTGTTTTATATGTTACATCGCTAAATTAGTAGCTGTAATTGCTGTTTGTTTTTTAAAATTTAATTTTTTTAATTATATATTTACAGTGTTGAACATAATCTTGTATGTCTTTACAATTTAAAAACTCCTTGAAAAAGTTTTGCAATAACGGACCCTATTTGCACAAATTCACAAAAGCGGACCCTGGTTGAAAGAATGAGACTTAACGTTTATTTTATATTCACTAATTATAAGTAATTTTTTCACAATTTTGCGAAAACGGACCTTTTACAAAATGTCTGGACAGACCCCTGATAAGAATTACATTTAATTCCAACTCTTCAGCTCAGTTAATCCCTTCTTAGAACAATTCTTTTTTGATATTGATGAATTTTTTTCAAGTTTTTTTTAATTATTTTTTTATTTTTATTTTTTACTATTTGGGCCATAAAGCTTATCCGAAGAACTGTTACACTATAATAAGAATAGTTCAAAGCAATTTAATTACTTTTTTCATATTCTACACAGAAATAAAAAAACAAAAGAAATAAATACTGTACTTCTAATTTAGTAAGTAACATTGAACGTTTTTGATTTTTTTCACAACCGCTCGGTTAAACAGCATATATACAGTCCCTTCGAGCCGCTTGCTGATTGCTATCTCCTATAGATTATATGCTTGCTATTTTGATGTGTGAAATATTGATATTAATATTATCCAATTTCTCTTTCAAGGTCATGAAACTAAGGAAATCGGAGCTTAAGCTCGAAGAATTTTGATGAAAAAAAATGATAAGTACCGATTTTATTGCTTGATTTCAATTCTCTTTCTCTCATTTATATATATATATATATATATATATATATATATATATATATATATATATATATATATATATATATATATATATATATATATATTATGCTTCGGAAAAAATCCGGATTTCAGGATTTCTCGCTAACTGCGATCCGGAAATCCAAGGTCCAAGAGTTTTAAGAAATCATCGATCACATTTATGTATTAAAATTTGTATATTTTATTTAAAAATCTTAGAACTAGAATTTATACTTGGCATCTCATTTGTAAATTTTTTTCTGGTAGAATAATAAATGTAGTTAGAGATAAAAGTAACATGTACATGTATATACATGCAGGGTGCGTAACGATTCTGAAAAGTGCTTAAAGGTACTTATTTTCGATTTTCGTTTTTAAAAACTCTTAAAGGTGCTTTTTTCATGGTGTGTTTCTAAAAAATGCATAATTTTCCTTTTTCGAAAATGAGATTTTTTTTTTTACCATGTCGATTTTCGCTGCGTATTATGAAAAAGCGTGTTTTTCACATTGTTCTATTCAACGTCTGCACAATTCATTCAACCACATTCCATTTCGGTGTGCCATCATTACGTAACGTGTATCAGCGCCAATCATGTTGCGTGTTTGAGGAAATATTTGGGGGATGACTACTGAGCTGAAGTTCTGTGAGATTCTTGCACTTTTATGTGCAACTCTGCTGCATTCTCAATTTTAGGTTTCATTTTCCAACCTCTGAAATCGAACCGAAAAATCTCTCGATCTTTTTATGGTGGTTAATATAATCAAGAATTTTTATTTTCTAATACTAATTGTTAATCGAATACCCCCTTCCCCAGGAAGGGGGTGGGGGAGAAAGACAGAAACAAACGAACTAAATTTTGTCTTCGGCAGACAATTCTTCCTTTAATCGTCCCGAATTAATATTCTGCGTTCAGCAGTATAGGCTAATTACCAAATATTTATATGTTGCATCACTAATTTAGTAGCTGCAATTGCTGTTTTTTTTAAATTTAATTTTTTTTATTATATATTTACAGTGTTGAGCATAATCTTGTATGTCTTTACAATTTAAAAACTCCTTAAAAAAGTTTTTTTGCAATATCGGACCCTATTCGCAAAAATTCACAAAAACGAACCCTGGTTGAAAGAATGTGACTTAACGTTTATTTTATATTCACAAATTACGAATCATTTTTTCACAATATTGCAAAATCGGACCTTTCACAAAATGTCTGGACAGACCCCTGCCTGCACATTTATTCTCAAAATACACTGAAATTGTTGAACTGTTCAAATTTTAACTATTTAAAGGCTTAGTTCTTATTATTTCAGAAAGTCAAATTATTCCAGTAAGTCCAGAAAGTCCAGTAAGGGAAAGAACGTAATTCTGGTAATAAAAAGCAAAATGTAATATTTTTCCTTTCATATGGTAATGATTTTTCAATATATTACCACACATACAGAACTGAAAAGTAAATTTAACGTTCTCTTAGTATCGTGATAAAATAATCAAATTTATCTTATTTTATTGTAAAACCATATTTTATGGTTCTTAGCGTTTCGGTTAAAATTGTTGAGCTTTTTGGTGCTAACATAGAGCCAGGAATTTTTTGACCCTATTCTCATTGTAGAGGTTCCCAACTCCTTCAAACTTCATCAAACAGGTTTTAATCTTTCTTCTTCACTAGAGATTCGATTTCAAAATATACCCTTAGTGATGATGTGCTTTTTACAGTAGTTGGATCCGAGAATTTCTACAATCGGGTAACCCATTAGGCCATGGCCTGGGGCCCCCAATAATTAAGGGCCCCCTTAAAAAATTTTTAAAGTAAATTTTAAAAAATTAAGAAAAGCAATGATTTTCTTAAACAATATCAATTTCAAATATATATTAATAAAATACGATAATCGTTTCGGTTCTAATTTAACAAAATAAAGTAAAATTTAATTTATTATTATTTATTTTAATTTTAAATAGGCTTTCTTAAATGAAAAAAATATATAAATGCTTTTATATTTGAATAAATAAAAAATATACGAGAAAAAAATTTTAATCTAAGGGTCCCAGAAATTTGTATGGCCTAGGGCCCCGCTTAATTCGGCCCTGTCTACAATGAAGGCTTAGAAGGCGAGAATTCGTTTATAAGCTGTTTAAAATATCGAGAAAACACAAATTTCAACCAGAGTTAAAGATGGCTTCCTAAATGCTTCGAAGTGAATTGCAGCCTACTGTTTAGGTAAACTATTCTTGCCAGTGCAAGTGCTGCTGTTAGAAAGCTCTGTTGTTGCATTAAAGGATGTTTTTGTTATTAATATAGTACTATTTTTATAACTGATGGGAGTACGCAACAGTCATTCATGACTGTTCTGTTAGGTCAGGTTTAACCTATCTTTGGCCACACCTCCTATGCTAATTCTGTAATTGACATAAAACATCAATAAGGAGGAAAGTCACCGTTTTATGTTGCATTATCTGAGCTATAAAAAAATTGCAGAAAGTGAGAATAAAGCATTGATTTTGATAATTTTCATTTAAGTGTGAAAATGTCACGAAATTGGTGATTTTTTTTAAAGGATTAATAACTATTTATGTATATATTAAAGTTATTTGTCCGTTCTAAGGACCAGATAATTCTTCATGGCATGATGGTATATAATTTAAAAACGTAGCTTTCCTTCAAGTGTAAAACATTTAAAATATACTCCCACTGATGCTACTTTAAGTTGAATTACGCGTATAACTGAGACATTGCAAAATGTATTTTCTTTTCAATGTAAATAAAGAGTTTTAAGTTCATAGTATTTAGTATTATTATTTTCCCAATAATCATGAAGTCAAAATTATTTGACGGCACGTCTGTGATTTCATTAAACAATTTTTTAGAAAAAATGGCACGTTGGTGTATAAAGGTTCGCCACCCCTGGTATAGGGAATTCGTTCAATAAAGTCTTTATTTTGTAAATTTTTTATAAACTAATGGTTTGTTCTGGCTTTTAGAAAACGTTACCTGGGCTTGCATTGAAATTTTTTTAGCATCTCTCAGCAAGGTTTAAACAGATAATATTTTGACTTTAAATGATGGTTCTTACAAATATGAACAATAATAACACAAGTTAGCGTAAAAAAACTTAGGTCTATTTACATCATGGTTAACACCATTTTTTAATTGTAACAACTGGAAAACGAACTCATTATTTATTTTATTACTCATTATATATATATACTATTTTTCAACTCATTATTTCTAGCAAATTCTTTTTTTAAATAAAATGCAGTTATTTTTATAACCTTAAAAAATAGAGTAGGGGAGAGTGGGGTCAATTGTAACAGGGTACGATTGCAACAGAGCAAAAATTTCGAGTGTCGGGTTCTAGATTTGGTTCCTAGGTGGCGCACAAGGTGTATTTAATAAATCTACATGTACACCCCTGATGGCAATCATTTTTATGTACTTTTGAAAGAGTTAGATCACAAAAGATATTTTCACGCCAAGCAAGTACTATTTTTGATATTAGAATATTATATTGTAGCAAAGTAATTTAGTTTAAACAAATAAAAATTAGTAACCGAATATGTAAGTGGACACCTTAATTAACATTTCAATAAAAAAATATTAGTTTTGCTAATTAACTAGCATTGTTTTTAACAAATGAAGCTGAAATGGCGTCTTGGGGACAATTGTAACAATAAGTAAAGGGACGAATGTAACAGCTGAAAATGAATAATCTTATGTTTACAAACCATTACTTAACTCTTTAGAACCACCAATAGTTTCCTATATCATTTATATTATGTTGCATGTGCATTATTTTATTTGCCACCTTTCACAGCATAAATTAAAATTTTTAACCCCTTAAAGTTAAAAGTTTAACCCTTTAGGTCTCTGCTCATTATTATTTTTACTCCTAAAATATCACTACTATTTTGATCAATAAAAAAATATATCACAACTATGATAATATGTATAATTAACTATGTTTTAGTTGAATTTATGAACTGTTACAATTGACCCCGTAAGTGGGGACAATTGTAACAAGTGCACGACTGTCAAAAATTGTTAATAACTAATATAATAACATTTAAAATCAGGTATTTAATTTTTTTTCTAGTAGAGGATAGTCTACTTTACTCGTCTGTCAATTAATACTAATAATATATAGGATTTTTTGTTAGTTAAAAATAGTTAAGTAAAAAATGTTACAATTGACCCCACTCTCCCCTACTTTTGATATGCAAGCAAATCTCCCTCTCACATTCTATCTTATTATTTATGACAACAAAACAAATGTAGTACTTTAAATTATGGCAGTCATCAACTCTCATTCCCCCCAATTAGAGTATCTTAAAAAAAAGTATATTTCTTCTAAATAAAAAATAATGTGAAGAGTGAGTTTTTCAGATAATATATTATCTGCAGAGTTTGTTCACGGTCTTTAATTATTAAATTGACTGCTCAAATGTCACACTTTTATCTTATTAAATTGACTGCTCAAAAGTCAAACTTTTATCTTATTAAAAAAAATTTTGGAATGTAATTGTACAAAAAAATTATCGATTTTATTTTTTATTTTTAAAAAAGCATTTCCGTCTCATTATTTAAATGGAAATTTTTTTATTGCGCAAGAAATAAGACACAAAAACAAAAATTTAAAAAAAGTTATTCGTTTATATTTTTGAGTCATTATGCCCCAACCAGTTCGAGTGATGCACTGGTTGATGATGGGGTATGTCTTCCAGAAAGTCCGGAATATGATTGAGTAATTCTGTATCGCTAGCGGTAAAAGAATTACTTGATCTATGTGCTTGTATTGCCGGGGCCGTAGTAACGATTTAGAAATTCATCTGCAGAGTGTAGTTGCAATGAATTTCTTAATCTAGGACCTGTCCGCCTTCCGGGCACTGGAAGCTTACTTGCTGTCGAGGTAATAATGCTTACTTTTTTTTAACATCTTTCTTTGTTTTGCTTTTTTTTCTTTTCTATGATTTTTCTAGTTATTATGCCCCAACCAGTTCGAGTGATGCACTGGTTGATGATGGGGTATGTCTTCCAGAAAGTCCGGAATATGATTGAGTAATTCTGTATCGCTAGCGGTAAAAGAATTACTTGATCTATGTGCTTGTTTTGCCGGGGCCGTAGTAACGATTTAGAAATTCATCTGCAGAGTGTAGTTGCAATGAATTTCTTAATCTAGGACCTGTCCGCCTTCCGGGCACTGGAAGCTTACTTGCTGTGGAGGTAATAATGCTTACTTTTTTTTAACATTTTTCTTTGTTTTGCTTTTTTTTTCTTTTCTATGATTTTTCCAGTTATTATGCCCCAACCAGTTCGAGTGATGCACTGGTTGATGATGGGGTATGTCTTCCAGAAAGTCCGGAATATGATTGAGTAATTCTGTATCGCTAGCGGTAAAAGAATTACTTGATCTATGTGCTTGTTTTGCCGGGGCCGTAGTAACGATTTAGAAATTCATCTGCAGAGTGTAGTTGCAATGAATTTCTTAATCTAGGACCTGTCCGCCTTCCGGGCACTGGAAGCTTACTTGCTGTCGAGGTAATAATGCTTACTTTTTTTTAACATTTTTCTTTGTTTTGCTTTTTTTTTTCTTTTCTATGATTTTTCCAGTTATTATGCCCCAACCAGTTCGAGTGATGCACTGGTTGATGATGGGGTATGTCTTCCAGAAAGTCCGGAATATGATTGAGTAATTCTGTATCGCTAGCGGTAAAAGAATTACTTGATCTATGTGCTTGTTTTGCCGGGGCCGTAGTAACGATTTAGAAATTCATCTGCAGAGTGTAGTTGCAATGAATTTCTTAATCTAGGACCTGTCCGCCTTCCGGGCACTGGAAGCTTACTTGCTGTCGAGGTAATAATGCTTACTTTTTTTTAACATTTTTCTTTGTTTTGCTTTTTTTTCCTTTTCTATGATTTTTCTAGTTATTATGCCCCAACCAGTTCGAGTGATGCACTGGTTGATGATGGGGTATGTCTTCCAGAAAGTCCGGAATATGATTGAGTAATTCTGTATCGCTAGCGGTAAAAGAATTACTTGATCTATGTGCTTGTTTTGCCGGGGCCGTAGTAACGATTTAGAAATTCATCTGCAGAGTGTAGTTGCAATGAATTTCTTAATCTAGGACCTGTCCGCCTTCCGGGCACTGGAAGCTTACTTGCTGTCGAGGTAATAATGCTTACTTTTTTTTAACATTTTTCTTTGTTTTGCTTTTTTTTTCTTTTCTATGATTTTTCCAGTTATTATGCCCCAACCAGTTCGAGTGATGCACTGGTTGATGATGGGGTATGTCTTCCAGAAAGTCCGGAATATGATTGAGTAATTCTGTATCGCTAGCGGTAAAAGAATTACTTGATCTATGTGCTTGTTTTGCCGGGGCCGTAGTAACGATTTAGAAATTCATCTGCAGAGTGTAGTTGCAATGAATTTCTTAATCTAGGACCTGTCCGCCTTCCGGGCACTGGAAGCTTACTTGCTGTCGAGGTAATAATGCTTACTTTTTTTTAACATTTTTCTTTGTTTTGCTTTTTTTTCCTTTTCTATGATTTTTCTAGTTATTATGCCCCAACCAGTTCGAGTGATGCACTGGTTGATGATGGGGTATGTCTTCCAGAAAGTCCGGAATATGATTGAGTAATTCTGTATCGCTAGCGGTAAAAGAATTACTTGATCTATGTGCTTGTATTGCCGGGGCCGTAGTAACGATTTAGAAATTCATCTGCAGAGTGTAGTTGCAATGAATTTCTTAATCTAGGACCTGTCCGCCTTCCGGGCACTGGAAGCTTACTTGCTGTCGAGGTAATAATGCTTACTTTTTTTTAACATTTTTCTTTGTTTTGCTTTTTTTTCCTTTTCTATGATTTTTCTAGTTATTATGCCCCAACCAGTTCGAGTGATGCACTGGTTGATGATGGGGTATGTCTTCCAGAAAGTCCGGAATATGATTGAGTAATTCTGTATCGCTAGCGGTAAAAGAATTACTTGATCTATGTGCTTGTATTGCCGGGGCCGTAGTAACGATTTAGAAATTCATCTGCAGAGTGTAGTTGCAATGAATTTCTTAATCTAGGACCTGTCCGCCTTCCGGGCACTGGAAGTTTACCTGCTGTCGAGGCAATAATGTTTTTTCTTGTTTTAAATGTTTGTTTTTGTGTCTTATTTCTTGCGCAATAAAAAAATTTCCATTCAAATAATGAGACGGAAATGCTTTTTTAAAAATAAAAAATAAAATCGATTATTTTTTTGTGCAATTACATTCCAAAATTTTTTTTAATAAGATAAAAGTTGGATTTTTGAGCAGTCAATTTAATAAGATAAAAGTGTGACATTTGAGCAGTCAATTTAATAATTAAAGACCGTGAACAAACTCTGCAGATAATATATTATCTGAAAAACTCACTATTCACAATATTTTTTATTTAGAAGAAATATACTTTTTTTTAAGATACTCTAATTGGGGGGAATGAGAGTTGATGACTGCCATAATTTAAAGTACTAATTTGTTTTGTTGTCATAAATAATAAGATAGAATGTGAGAGGGAGATTTGCTTGCATATCAAAAGTACTCTATTTTTTAAGGTTATAAAAATAACTGCATTTTATTTAAAAAAAGAATTTGCTAGAAATAATGAGAGGAAAAATAGTATATATATATAATGAGTAATAAAATAAATAATGAGTTCGTTTTCCAGTTGTTACAATTAAAAAATGGTGTTAACCATGATGTAAATAGACCTAAGTTTTTTTACGCTAACTTGTGTTATTATTGTTCATATTTGTAAGAACCATCATTTAAAGTCAAAATATTATCTGTTTAAACCTTGCTGAGAGATGCTAAAAAAATTTCAATGCAAGCCCAGGTAACGTTTTCTAAAAGCCAGAACAAACCATTAGTTTATAAAAAAATTTACAAAATAAAGACTTTATTGAACGAATTCCCTATACCAGGGGTGGCGAACCTTTATACACCAACGTGCCATTTTTTCTAAAAAAATGTTTAATGAAATCACAGACGTGCCGTCAAATAATTTTGACTTCATGATTATTGGGAAAATAATAATACTAAATACTATGAACTTAAAACTCTTTATTTACATTGAAAAGAAAATACATTTTGCAATGTCTCAGTTATACGCGTAATTCAACTTAAAGTAGCATCAGTGGGAGTATATTTTAAATGTTTTACACTTGAGGGAAAGCTACGATTTTAAATTATATACCATCATGCCATGAAGAATTATCTGGTCCTTAGAACGGACAAATAACTTTAATATATACATAAATAGTTATTAATCCTTTAAAAAAAATCACCAATTTCGTGACATTTTCACACTTAAATGAAAATTATCAAAATCAATGCTTTATTCTCATTTTCTGCAATTTTTTTATAGCTCAGATAATGCAACATAAAACGGTGACTTTCCTCCTTATTGATGTTTTATGTCAATTACAGAATTAGCATAGGAGGTGTGGCCAAAGATAGGTTAAACCTGACCTAACAGAACAGTCATGAATGACTGTTGCGTACTCCCATCAGTTATAAAAATAGTACTATATTAATAACAAAAACATCCTTTAATGCAACAACAGAGCTTTCTAACAGCAGCACTTGCACTGGCAAGAATAGTTTACCTAAACAGTAGGCTGCAATTCACTTCGAAGCATTTAGGAAGCCATCTTTAACTCTGGGTGAAATTTGTGTTTTCTCGATATTCTTTTTTTGTACTCAACACACTATTGATGATATAAGGAAAGTAAATTTATTGAAAGATAAAAATTATTGTAAAATATTACAAGAATTGTCGCACTGGCATTATCTTTAAAAGGACATTCTGTGACCTGATTCAAAAACCTTCATTTATGATAGTGCAAAAAAAATGGTCAAAGGATATTAGCATCTACAGAAATCATGGCATCTCGAAATTCGCTAATTACGCCAAATTTGGCGACAGGTTAAAAGTAAAAATGATAATGAAAATATAATCTCTAATTGCCAAAAATAAGTATAACGATAATTAAAACATAGGTTAATTTTTGTTAAACTAGAAAACTAAAAGAGTTTAAATATTATTCGAGGCAGGTTTTGTAAATTATTTCACTCCAAATTATTTTTATTTAAGTAATAAGATTTTTTTTGTTATTTCTTTAGTCCTTTGGTTTGTTTTAAACATTATTTATTTAATTGTAAATAGTATGTTGTGATGTTTTGTACAATTTAGTCTTATTTTCTTATTCATATGTATGATTTACTTGGAAAAAAAAAGGAAAAAATGAACTCGTTAAGAGATTAGTTTACTATTGAAGTTGGTGAAATTTAACCAGTCAAAAGAAGGATAAAAATGATTATGCTTCTTCATTAATGATTATGTTTTGAGCAGGGTTTGTTGATTTAAATCAGCTTGATTTAAATCACGATTTGAATCATGATTTAAATTAAATGTTTTTTTTTTTTTAAATCATTGATTTAAATCAACGGATTTTTATATATATATATAGATTTTTAATGTTAAAAAACAGTGTTTCAATTATTAATACTTTTATTATTTTCTTTTCTTAGTTTTAAAATTTTTTTAAATAAATTGCTACATTAATTAATTTTAGTTAACGAAACTACTTTCTTTTTTGATGTGTGCTGAATTCCAACACATTTGAAATTACATTTTTAAAAATCTATTGATTCTTGAGATTGAAAGTACAGATTAAAGTAAACATTTAATGCTGTCTTAATATAGACTTGCATAGCTGTAGAAAGTAATTAATAAACATGATTTTTTATAAAAAAAATGCAAATAAAGTTAATTAAAATTCTACCTTTTAATTGAAAAATCATGGAATTAAAATCTACATTATATTTTATTATAATCTAATTTATTGATGCAGGACTAAAAATGAATATTTTAATGTAAAAATAAATAGATTAAATATTTATTTATTTTTTGATGAATGACTACATTTATAAACACAATCTGTTACATTTATTTTGTCATTTTAAATATCAAAAGAAAAGAAAGAAATCACAATTTTAAAATAAAATTATGGTTTGCTAATTGAAACTTTGCTTTAATAGTTAAAGTTAGCGTTCAGCGGTATCTTCACAAATTCAACTTCAGGGAAAACTGTAAAATAATTTTACAAAATATTTTTTCTTAAAATTTTATTTTTGTGTCTCGCAAGAAACAATAAATCCATATTTTTACAATATTTTTGTGTTGATTTTTTAATATAATTTTTTATATTCACAAATTATGTTTAAATTTTCACGAAATAGGTGACTCTCAGAAAAACCTAAACAGACCCCTGAAGTACTCTTTAAATTCTCTATTTCATCTAGTCTTTAAATTTCAATCATGCATTTGTTCCAAAATGGTTGCCATGGATTCAAAGCTATGTATTATAACGAAAAATTATTCTAGTAAAGAGCTCCTAAAATATTGTTATAATATAGTTTTAATGTTAATTTAATTTTGACTAAACATTTATAGAGTATTTTTAATCATAAATTAAATTTCTTACAGCGTATTTGAATAAAAATCAAAAAAATCTCATTTAAATCAAAAAAATCCGATTTAAATAAAAAAAAATCACGAACCCTGGTTTTGAGAAAGTTTAAAATGATTACATTAAATGAAACATAGGTGTTAAACGAGTCTGAAACGAGAAAAGTGCTATTGTTCTTAAACTAAGTTATTTTTTTCAGTTATGTATATAAATATTAATAATATTGAGTTTGGATCAAATTATGTGAAGTTAAAAAGTGTTAAATACATTGTTTGTTTTCGAAACTAATGCATCTCTAAAATCTAACAACTAAACATCAAGGTAAAAATAAGCATTTTGATAAAATAAAAAGATCTAGTTAGCTTCAGTCTTTATATATTGTTGTATATAAGTAAATAGTTATATTTCTTTGTATTTATTTTATGAGAAGTTAAATTATAGTATTTATTTACATTCTAATTTTATTTTGAATATTTTAGTTTGATATCTGAATTGAGCTAGTTACAAGTGAATTGTTCGCTAATGTTTACCGCAAGAGTAAAAATAATTTAGAAATTTTAAGTTTCAAAGTTAAATATTGTGCATCACTTCTAAAGTGAAAATTGTATGTTGCAGTTAATTTGACAATTAGAGAATTTAGTTTTAAAAGTGAATTGTTTTGATAATAACATAATACATTGGTTTAAACCTAATAATAAGTAATAATAAGCAGGGTTTGAAAAAAATCCAGGTATTTTATAAAAAAACCCAACCTGCCTGGGTTTTATTGAAAAACCCCGTGGAAAATTGGGTTTTTTCATTTAGTGCTCATTAATTTTAAGTTTTACTGTGTAAATATTTTTATTAAAAAGTGTTGTATAAGCTTAAAAATAGAAATAAATCCAAAAAGTTATTTTAATTTTGTTATATGTATTTTATATTAAGTTTAAATAACGCATTATCACTAATACATATTTGAATCTTTATTGTAAGTAGCTCAAGCATTATAAAATATAAATGCAGTAATAAAAAAGGAACAGGCTTATTAATCTTTTTGTTTTCACTCGCATTTAATATATTTATTAAACACACATATTACCTATTATAAATTTATAATCAGTAAATAATTATAATCAGTAAAAACTAAAATTTCATCTGACTTTTGACTTTAGTAAAAAACTGAAATATTTAATGGTCTTCCATGTTTTTATAATATTAATAGAAAGTAATATTAAAATTACGTATAAATTATAAAGACTATCAGTTACTCGTCCCATTTTTTTCAAATAATTAACTCTAAGAAAATGATTTCATTTTTCCATAAATAATTTTAAAGAGTTCTCTTATAAAAAGTTTTAGCAGTTTAAAGTCAGAAAAATAAAATTGTTTAAATTTCTTATGTATCACTTAGTAAAAAAAAATTTTTTTTCAATTTTCTTTTCAGGTTTTTTAAACATAGGAATTAATAATAATAACCTGTTTATTAATATATAAAACATGCAACTATAGTTGAAAATTTGATCTTTTCAGACTATATTACTTAAATTTCTATTTGATTTAATTTCATTAATATATTAGTTTTTGAAAAAACCCACTTAAACCCATTTTCTTTACTTTACAAATATTAAAAACTGAATCATATAAATCATGCAACTCTATTTGACAAATTTATGCTGCACAATAAATTATATAAAATTAAATGTGCATCAATAAGTTTTAATAAAAAAGAATTTTTTTTTGTTGAAAAAATTAACTTATCGTTCCAAGTGGGTTTTTTCAAGGTGGACCCACCCAATAAAACCCGAGCGGGCTTTTTCAAAGTGGGCCCACTTAGCAAACCCTGATAATAAGTAATAATAAGTAAGCCACAAATAAGTTCATAAATAACTTTTCCTTTGTTTTCTATGCAAATGTTCATCCAAGGGGAAAGAAGTTATAAAATCTGAAATATCTGACTAACAAGAACATGGATAAAAGAAAAAAACATTTAACGATATAAATTAAAATTAAAAGCACGAGATTTTGATGGAACATCAAATATTAGTTGATTTTTGAGAGCATAGTTTTAGTTTTTGATTTTGAGGTTTTTATATAAAAAAAGAACTGTTTCTTTATATAGCTTGATTACGTTGCAATACTTTTTAGTCTGCAATAATTTGTTTCTGAGGATACTATTTCTACTGCTAATTTTTTACTGCCTACTATTTTTACTGCCTACAATTTAAATCTGCCTACTATTTTTTACAATTAGCCGTACTCAATACGTAGTTTAACAGTGTCCTGAATAAATTTTTATTTTGATGTGATATTCGAAATTTTGAATATTCTTTTTTTTTTTTTTTTTTGTATTTTACAGGACTAACTGCAGCCTCTATTTCTATGAAGGGAAAGAATTCGTGTGCTGCACCATTTTCCGGTAAGAATTTTATTTTCATGCTTTAACGATTTTAAAATCTCTTTAAATTGAATAAAATGTACTTTCTAGGTAATTGATGAAAATCTAATCACTTTATTAAACACAAATTTTATTATCCAGTTTAATAATTTTTAAACAAAATATTAAGAAAAAATACTATTCAAATTAGTTAAGTTTTCACTTAACACTTTAAAAACAAAATCAAACTATTAATATTATTTATAAATGAAATCAGATTAAAGTAAGCATATTTCTTGCGCACATGTTAGTTAGTATAAAATATAATCAAAAATAGACATTGCTTTTCTATACATAATCATAAACGCGGCTGTGTGTGTCTGTCTGTAATTACAATATATCGCCCCAGAAGCCTCGCCCAGGCACGAAACTCGGCACATAATTGTGTTTTGACATAATGAAGAAGTATTTTTTTTTCTTCAGAAATTCGGATTAGTTTTTTAGTTATCAGTCATTTTGTAAGAAAACCTAAGCTTTTTCGTCTTCAAAGAGCCATATTCAAAAAACTATTAAAAAATGCATATCTCTTATAAATGTATGCTAATGCGAACCTTACAATTGAAATATTAATTTTCGACAACTTAAACCAATAATTTACGAAGGAATTAATAATTTAATTGTAAGGTTCGCATTAGTTTACATTTATCAAAGTGGAGAAAAGTTTAACTTTTGTATTAAAAATGTGGCAACATATTCGATACGTAAATAGAACGCTTCGCTTTGATATATTTGTCCCTGTTCATCTGGATATGAAGACAAAATTGCAGGACAGGAACACTTTAATTGTCAACTAATCTTCAGATTTCCTGCTATGTTTTAAAAAACTTTATTTGTGAAAACCTTGAGCGTGGCGGACAGCTGGCCGCCTTAAGCGGCTAGTTTTAAATAAAAATAAATTGATCCTTTCGGCTTTTTCTATTTCTCGAATTAGGGTAATATATTATCATATATTTTTTTCCGGCTATGGGACTCAAAATAATAAAAATTCTCTAGACGGATCTTTAATAATGGTAATTAGTATTTGTGAAAATATTAATCAACGAAAATGGCTTTATTATTTTTTTGAAAATATTTATTGAATGTAAAGAAAGTATTGGAGTGGTATATCATTAGTGTATTCATAAACTGAAAATAACTCCTGTTATGCAAGTTTTCGACGATTGAAACTTTTATCTGGATTTCACCTTCATGTCAAAAAAATCCTTTTCGACAGGGCTCGAAAAAACTCAGAAATTTTACCCGTCCCCTAGTACGGCTTGTCCAGCAATGTACCCGTCCTCCTTTGAAACCTGCCAGTAGCTTCTAAATAAATAAAAATATAATTTTCTCCTACTTATTACAGACATTTATATAAATTGTACAGTGAATTAGTAGTTACTAAGATTACAAATACTAGGATTACATTATACAGTAATAAAAGAAATACTAGGTTACTAATAGTAACCTAGTATTTCTTTTATGAAATAATTTATTTCTTTTATGAAATAATTAAAACAACAAAGGTCAAGTTATCTGGAATGTCAATTTATCCGAGGGTACTGCGCTTTTTAAATGAATCAAATATGACGTTTGCCAGTTCCACAATCAAGCCAATGATTTACAGAGGTTTCTGCACAAAAATGTGAAGGGGGTTTTCCATTTAGGTAGATGTTCATAATTGCGTTTAACGCTTCTTGTTCAAGACCTGTCCAAATGCACATGCACAGATCAACTTTTCTTTTGGTTACCGATTTCGTGAGCATGCGCATTTGGTCTGACGAAGGAATTAACGGGATTTCTTGATTAGAGGGTCATTTTAGAAGTGAGGTGCTTGACTCTTGTAAGATAACAAAAATTGAAAATGTATCACGAACATTAACGGGAAAATGGCCGTCCGCGCGGACGTCAGATTCGAGAAATTTGTTGTCCGCGGGGAATTTTTGACCGCCGAGGACGTGCGGTTTTTCGAGCCCTGCTTTTCGACTTAGTTTCTGACAATTGCCAAAAAACCTAAAATTTTATTACAAAAAATAATTATTAGCTTTTCTATATATTAAGTTATTTTCTGCATACAGATAGAATTACAAGTGGTCAATCAGTTATGTTATTTAATTATTTTGACATAAAAATTATTTTTTGTTTTCATAAAATGTTTGTGTCAAAATTCATAATCTATTGTTATATAAATTAAGTAATAATCAATAAATATGTGAAAAATTGCAATTTGTACAATCTGTTAATTTGTTAAGTAAATGAAAATAAAAATTTAAAAGCAATCAAATTATAAAAAAAAAAAACAATCATCGTTTTCTTTATGTGTAAAATCATTTTTCATTTACTCCCGTTTTAACTCTTTTTTCCCCAAAGCATCTGATCATAAAACAGTATTTTCAAGTACTTCTGTATTCCAAGTTTATTTTTCAGTTTTGAATTAAGAAGATTTTTTCAATTAAAATTCAGCCGCATGGACTAGAATGTTGATATAATTAAAAGTATTAAAACATACTAAAATAGCCTATTTATATTTTATTCTAAAAACTGTACTAAATATCGGATGTAACTTAATTAAACATTTAAATAAAGTGATAGAATTTTTTAAACTCATTTAAACAAACATTTTTTGTAAACTGTAATTAATTTACTTCTCAAGGTATATAGTATTATAATCATGATTTATAGGCAGTGTTTAAAGAAAAAATAAAGAATAAATATCGCCCATAAGGACTTTTGTTTTAATGATCGGATTTCCAAGTACTAGTGATAATCTTAATAATTTCTAAGGGTGACCCCGCAGTGGACTGATCTTTAAGACACGGTTCCCAGCAGATCACCGAAGTCAAGCATCACTGACTGCCGTCAGTGTGCGGGTGGGTGACCACTTGGATAAGTCTGCGCAGGGTCCGAGGGTGGGCTGTATGGATCCTCGTTAAACTGTTCTACCGTAAAGTGCTCTACTTCTCGCGCAGATCGTCTGGCTACCGAAGCAGGTGTGCCATCCCCTCTGCAGAGGGTCAAAATTGGGATGGCATGTCTTCGGATCATCCTCAGAGATGCTTCCCAGATAGTCGTCAATAGCCCATTGTGCAACCAGCTGTAAATAAACAACAACAATCCTAAGGGTGGCTTCAAATATGCTAATTAATGATTAAGTCACGCAAAAACGTACTTTCTCAGAATGATTTTTTTTTAACATACAGTCAAACCCCGCTATAGTGAACCTTCAAGGAACCGAAATTTCGGTTCACTATAACCGGGAGTTCACTATATCCGTTCCGCAAAAAATTTTAACTAATCTTTTCAAACTCCTTCTTTTTATTATACATTATTTAAATAAATGACCAATAATGACTGAAAAATAATACGTAGTAACAAAAAATGTGTCAACTTGCTTTTATTTATTATTACTCTTCGTCTTATGGACAAAAAAAAATTAGTAATCTTTGGCTGATGCAGGGAAAATTTTTCCATACACCTGCCTGGGTTGGCCTTTGTTCATGGATGGAAAAGTGAGATAAAGGAAGCAAACAAGAAAAAATGCTTATGGCTACATTTCACTCAATAGATGGTTTTAAAAATCAGTGTAGGTATTTATTGTGAAGTAGACATTTCAAAATTATTAAACAAAATCAGTCGAAGACGGAAAAAAGTTTATAATATCCAACTTCCTCGCTATTTAGTTCACTATATCCGCAAAAAATAACATTATACGTGTATAGCAAAAACGGGACCGAACATTTCGTTCACTATATCCAGGAGTTCACTATAAACCGTGTTCACTATAGCGGAGTTTGACTGTATTTGGATTCTCAACGTTCAAAATATAAGAGATTGACACAACCTCAAAATTGTGCCCTTAATAGTTTAGACAGGAGAATGGATGAAAGTTTTGACCCCCTTAATGTTAATTTCACTTTTTTCGTTTTTAGTCATATCTTTAAAAATAATTGAGCAATTTTAAAAAAAAAATGCACCCTTATATTAGGGTAGCACTACCTTTTTGAGTGAAGGGCCACATGCGCTGTAGATTAAGCAATGAAGGGCCGCATGCTCACGTTTTTAGGCAGACATGCTGAGAGCAATTATAGGTAGTAATTGTTATATAAGCGTCATTGTTCTGGGCACATAATTCTTTTAACCTTGTAATCCTTTAACCTTTTAACCTTCAGTTAACCTTGTAATATGTTAGCATAAAATTAAACTTTCAAATGTTTGAAATGAACGACAAAACTTATTACTTAGAGAAAAAAAAACAGAATCAGAAAATCAGAATAAATTTATCAGGAAAAAAAAAATTCAGATAAATTAAAATAAATAAAAACAATGGGAAAATTGGTGTTTTTTTTTATCTTACTACAATACATAAGTCTATTTAAATACAAATTTTAATATTAAAAAATTTTAATGTTCATAGAATTAAATTTTTTAAAAGATATTCTGTTTAGTTAATAAAATAAATGCAAGTTAAATATTTAAGTTTAAAGAAAGTTTGTGAGATTAAAAATTATTAAAATGAAAACAAAGCCCTTTCATCGCAAAATAAGATTCAACATTTAGTATGGAATATACTCCA